>NW_024884475.1:35131111-35222507 GCF_019232065.1 Centrocercus urophasianus | reverse complement strand
CCTCGTGGGTGTAGGTTCCCTTCAGGTATTGATAGGCTGCAATGAGGTCACCCCGCAGCCTTCTCTTCTCCAGGCTGAGAATACATTCTTATTTGCTTCTAGTAACTAAACAAACACACATATTCTTTTTTATTGTGTGTGGGGGGGCATTCTCTCTTTGTGCTTTTAACAACAATATACTTTTTCTGAGCAGAAGATGAGAAAACTCTGGCGAGTTTGATCATCCCAATTAACTGTTTCAGCATGACACTTGAGAAGGTATCAGACTTTCTGGAATTATGATTGGTTGGTGTAATTTCTTGCATAACTGCACTCATTTTTCCATATAGGTTTCCAAGCCCTCTACCTCCGAACAATACAGGACCTTCCTGTCCTCCTGGCAGTCATCAGTCCCAGCCAGCCTCCCCAAATGCTGTATCCACTTCATGTACACAACTTGCCAACCAGCTGAACAGCATGCAGATAAATAGCTATGGTAATCAATTTTATCTGTTTGACTCTTTTCTCATTTAAAGCTTGTAAGACTGTGATAATTAGAAATATCTACTGAACTTCTGTATAAGCAGATAATAAAATCTTTCCCTCTTTCATTTACTCAAGTAGTTGTTTTTAATCTTATCCTATTTCTTACATCAGTGTTGTTGGGTTAGTTCTGAATTAGAGCATGTTAAGCCTTCCATACATATTGGCTGCCTTATCGGTCATTTCTCATTATTTGTTTATGCTGTCAATAACAGCCAAGACATGACTAAAAATTTACAGTTTCATTTTTCTGATCTTTTTATAGTTTCCATTTCAAAACAATCTAATTCTTTTTTTTTTTTTTTTTGGTCCAAAGCTTGTAAATTTTCCATCTAAACTTGTTTGTATTTAATCCAGGGTTAGAAGTAAACTGAGGTAAGATGTGATTCTTCCATGTAAATCACTTCCATTTGTAATTTTCTGTCTGTCTAGACCCGCTTTTTCTGAATATTTCCTGGCCAATTTTACTATGGGATTGAAAAGCAGTGGAATGTAGCCAGCATCATGTTTTGCTGTGGCTGGTATGCTTGTGAGGATGAGACTGTTAAACTGAGATAACTTTGTTCATCAGTATCTCATTGAGATGAGTAAAAATGAACTTTTCAGTTTAGACTGTGTTGGTGTTCCTTCTCTGACTTTGCAAGGTACTGATTTGGGTTAAATAAAAACTTGTGTAATTGCAAAGGATCTGACCTCTGTTGTACAATTACATGTGAAAACTTCCTTCTTTGCTGTAATAAAAATAATTTAGACTTCAGCCTTTCTGTACTGAACTGCAAGTTCACAGCTAAGTCAGACTGTTCTATGCAGGATGGAGTTTGACCCAACACTCTACAGCAGCACTTCATATATAGCAACTGAAATTATTTAGAGAAGAAAGAATTGCTTTTCTTTCCTGCCTTCAGTATATTGCCTCCAGCAATGATTATATAAAATGTAATGTTCTTGCTTATCTTAGATGGAGGAGGGTTGAGATACCCTTCAGACCACTGAAGGCATTGCTTCTTTACAACTATGCCCCCATGTTCGGTTTTATTGTTATGGTTTTTGCTTAGCTAAAGCCTAAGTTCTGTAACTTGGAAGAGCACTGAAGTGGATAGCTGTTAGGACTTGTGGTGCAATGTTTATTTCTATCAGCTGAGAATCAGAACTTGTTTTCTGTGAAATCTGTTTTCAGTAAACAAGTCTGGTAGAAGATTCCAGTCCGTGAAGGGGGCCTACAGGACAGTTAGAGAGGAGCTTTTTATAAGGTCGTGTAGCAACAGAACAGGGGGGAATGATTTTAAACTGGAATACGGTAGATTTAGACTAGATATCAGGAAGAAATTATTTACTGTGAGGGAAGTGAGACACTGGAACAGGTTGCCCAGTGAGACTGGAGTTTCCCCCTCCTTGGAAGCACTCAAGGCCACGCTGGATGGGGCTTTGAGCAACCCAGTCTAGAGATGTCCCAGCCTGTAGCAGGAGGGTTGGAACTAGCTCTTAATGGTCCCTTCCAACCCAAACAATTTTATGATTCTAAGGTGCATTTCAGTATTTGTTTATTAACATTAGTCATTTTGCTGTTTTGCTGTTGTTCTTCAGGAGATGTTTGACTAAAAATGTAGGCTTCATAAAATAACAACTACAGATTTTAAGTCTTAGAAAGAAACCACTTGCAGGATCTCTTAATTTTAATTGCAATCTGGATCTTATTAACAGTATTCCTCACCAGTGTGTGCTAAGTAATTTCCACGTTTCATTTTTTAGCATCAATTCTAGAGAATGGTTGTAAACCAGATTAAATGTGTCGGTTGAACTTCCACTGAGTTTGTCGTGGTGAAATGGGAGCAACGTACTAACAAAAAAAGTAGTATAAGAAAAATTGATTATTAAGCAAAAAAGGAATGTTTCATATTAATTATACTATCAGAAGCAAATAGCGATTTACATGTATTCTAATCAAGAATTGTTGAATTGGCCTCCCTATCCTTTTCCCCATCCACCCCAGCTGCAGGGTTTATTGATAATAGAGTCAAAGGAAATGAAGTTGAACATCTGAATGAGTTCAGACTTAAGCTGTGAAATCTGATTTGTTTTGTAAACAGGCATTCAGAATCTACCTGATAAAGCACTATCAGTATGAGAGACAGTATTTGCTATGTGTATATGTTGCAGATGTGTTTTTTACTCAGTACATCTTCCACACCAAGCTAGTAGCCTATAATTTTTTAACTCATTTGACATATATATATATATAATTTCTTGCTCAGGTCCTGGTGCTATCCAAAGCTCTCACACATCTTCTGGACATCCAGCATCTTTTCAGGGTCCACAGCAACTGCCACTGACGCAGCACCAAATGACTTTACAACCTGGACCACAGATACCTCCACCAGCAAATAATTTCAGTGGCCTTTGTGCTCAGTCATCGTTGCCTAGTATGGCCAGACAGGATGGGGTCCCTGGATCTGGACTTCCAAATCCTAACTTGCAGCAACTTCCAGGACAGACTCCAGGGCCTGGATATCATCCTCAGCAAGGTAAAGAAGGATGTTAGGTGTCTAATTGAAAACAAAAAATGCACTGAGAATCGCTGTTGACCTCTCAAGTTTGATGTTCTGCTGGCTTAAAGAAATGAAAATTTAATCTCTGTTTTGTAGAATAAAAGGTTGTTACTGACAATCAGATCAGTCCATTCCATCAAAATTTCACCAGTTCCATCAGAAGAGGGGTGGCCAGCAGGGAGAGGGAAGTGATTGCCCCTCTCTACTCTGCTCTTGTGAGGACCCATCTGAAGAATTACTGTGTCCAGGTTTGGCCCCCCAGTACAAGAAAGGCAGAGAGCTGTTGGAGAGGGTCCAGAGAAGAGCCACAAAGATGACTAGAGGGCTGGAGCACCTTTCCTACAAAGACAGGCTGAGGGAGCTGGGCTTGTCCAGCCTGGAGAAAAGAAGGCTGCAGGGTGACCTCATTGCAGCCTTTCAGTACCTAAAGGGAGCCTACAAACAGGAGGGGAGTCAACTCTTTGAAAGGGTAGATAACTGCAGGACAAGGGGAAATGGTTTTAAGTTGAGGGAGGGAAGATTTAGGTTGGATGTCAGGGGGAAGTTCTTTACAGAGAGAGTGGTGAGGTGCTGGAACAGGCTGCCCAGAGAGGTTGTGGATGCCCCGTCCCTGGAGGTGTTCAAGGCCAGATTGGATGGATCCCTGGGCAGCCTGATCTAGTAATAAATGTGGAGGTTGGTGGCCCTGCCTGTGGCAGGGGGTTGGAGATTCTTGATCCTTGAGGTCCCTTCCAACCCAAAACGTTCTGTGATTCAGTGATTGGAGCATTCAAGGCAGGCTGTACTTTTGCTCAACAATTCAACACTGTTAAGAACAAGAAAAAGGAGCAAAATGATTTAGTTAGTAGTGGGTAAAGGCACAGTGTACAGCAGGAAGGAGTCATAATACTCCTTTTTATATACACCTCTTTACTATAGGGATAAAGAGTTCAAATTGAATATGCTGAATTTGTAAAAGAGCATGCTTTATTTTACCTGACACCTGTGAGTAAAACAGCTGTTTTTTTTAATCGTGAAACTTCCTAGACTAGTTTTCTTTAACTGACAGTAACAGAGAAATTCTCGCTAATGCCATAGCCTGCTCTCTAGGTGTAGTAGCTGTAATAACCCGTTCTAGCTAGTCCTATGTGACATGTACTAGAAAATGTCTGAAGCTAGAGTTGTCAAACTAAGCTAGTTTTATGCTTACTTTCAAAACAGATGCTGTGAGCCAGAACCTATTCTGATACTTGCTGAAAACAGAAAGTAAAGAGGAGCTGCATTTAGCTGAAGTAAAAATGATTTGTATGACAAAAGTTGATGTTAAAGATGGATAACAGAAATTAAATACTTTAAATCAATGGTCATTTGTAACTCTGCAGCAAACTATGGCCCTCAGATGGCAGGATCTCAACTGTCTTATCCTGGTGCTTTTCCTGGAGGTCCAGCACAGCTCTCTGGTCCACCACAGAAGAAGCTTGATCCTGACTCGATTCCAAGCCCAGTGAGTAACAGGCCACTAATTTTTTATGAATTTCTGCTGCATTGAAGACAAAGTAAAGTCAGTGCTGATATTCTAACTAGAACAGTTTGCCTAAACATCCTTCTAGGTGTTACAGCCTTGTAAGGATTTCAGTAGCTTAGAATATAATTAATGCTTCAGTTTCACACAATTCAAAAAGGTTCAGTTGTTGAAACATGCCTGAATATGCTCTGGTGGGACTTTGCCTCTTTTTAGAGTAATGACAGAGGAAAAATAAAACAAGGTGTAGTTTATCCATCTACTGCTAAATAGTCTAAGTACTACCCAAAGGAGTATCTTGTTAGATTCAGGATGTAATTAAATTGTTTTTTATTGGTAACAGTTGATCAGAGTTGGGGGGAGGGGAGGAGGAAGTGTACTGAACTCCTGGGGAGAGCACACACTGATGCACACGGTTCTACAGGTTCTGGTGATCACTTGGACACTTTGAAAGGTCTTTGGAGAGTTAGGGCTCTTGAAGCAGACTGTCTTGCAACTACAGGGCAGAACCTTCTACTAAGCTCTTCTGAGTGAAGGAATCTTCCACTCCTTTGCTGAAGCAGTACAGCTGTACAGGAAAGGACTTGTATTTTACTGTGATGAGGGAAAGCCCTGTCTAGCAGCGTGCAGCCATGCTTCCTTCTATTGGGATATTCCTTTGTTTTATCCAATGATGTTTTTACTGGAAAACTGAAAATATCCTAAGAGTAACGTTAACAACTCATTGCCTCCATTAAATGCAGTTTTCAAGTTAGATGCAATTGAAGATCACTGTGTGTTTTAATACAAACAGACAGAAAAACAACACACGCACACACCAAAAAAACCAAAGTGTCATAATTAGCAAACGTAGGCAATGGGCTTAATGGTGTTTCTGTATGGTGTTTCAGTATGGTAATTTTACATAAGAAGGATAAAATCATCATGTCTAATATATTAAAAAAAAAAAAAAGTGGTTTGAAGAGAGGGAGGTCTGGCATGTGAGCATGGACTGATTTTTTTTTCAGTTATGCACATAGAATAAACTTTACGTGACAGTGATGCTAAAATAGGTTAAAAGGTTTGTTTTAGCAGCACAGAGAGGATCAAAATGACATGTTTAAAAGCAACACCATCTGGGTCAATGTCTGAAGAGGGGAAAAAAGCTGATTAAGTATGACTGAGTGTAATTCTCTTGTTATATTTACATTACACAGTTACAATAGCGTTGTCAGATAAATTTACTTTTTATCTGTAACCAATTGTTGATGTATGTTGTTTTATATATGTTGGAGGCTGATATGTGCTCTGACAGCATCTGTGAAAATCAGCATGTGCTTTCCAAGAACATGGTATTATTTCCAAGAATGATGATATGTTTAGGTCAGTTAACTGCAGAATAACACGGTGCTATGATCCTTTGCAGAGCTGAGTCTTGAAAATAGTTTGCTTCCTTCAGCCAATGGGTGTTTGAACAAAGCCTCTTTCCCTATTCATGCAAGAGTTAGCAAAAGTAGACCAGCCAAGCAGGCAGGGAAAAGTAATCAAGCAGAAGATAGAACAAGCTCTGAGGAATGTATTGTATGTTTAAATAGCTATACAAAAACTTAATAGAGAGAAAATTTTACAGGCCCCAGATTATTTCCAGTGTGTTAGGGAATACCTCTTAAACAATGATCAATAGACTCTGCACTGACCAGTTTTGTTTTTCTTCTCTGCTTTCCAACTGAGGCTTCTGAAATATCCCAGCTATTATTAGAAAATGATGTGCAGTGTAAAGATACAATTGCATGGGATACTGGCAGCAGTGGCAAAGGCAGTTTCAGAAATTCCCAGTTTCCTTTTTTTTTTTTCTTTATTTTTTTCTCATAGCTGTTAGGCTACACTCTAAAATGTGTTGCTGAACAGAGATCTCCTTTGAGCAAAAAGAGTAATAATGGTATCTCAGTGATCCAGTTTATGGTGTGGACTAGTGTACAGCTTTATATATTTTATTCTGATAAGTATTAAACAACATGAAGGACTGTGCAGAAGTGACAGTATTAGAAAGTATATATAAAGGGAATTTGTTCAGTACTAAAGCCAGCTTCATGAGTATGTAATGAAAATACACCAAAGCTTGCTGTAAACTAGGCATCAACCAGAATAAATCTGTACACGATCAGAGCTGCCTCTCAAGAAGTTTTCTATGATTGCTCTTGTTTATTTTATCCTGGGAGGAAGCTCTCAACATGGGGCCGGCTCAGGGATTGAGAACACTGAGCTCCAGTGCTGAAATACTACTTAGTGGCCAGCAAGAATTTCTTGGGGATTGAAATTACTGCTTTCTAAATGACAGTGCTGAAAATAGCTCAGCAAGGAAGGTGATGTACTACATAGGTTATCATTCAAGTCTTAACCGTCCTGTGGATGGAGTCTAGCAGAGGAGCTAAGGGCCAACTCTTCTTACTATTGCAGTCTAATAAATCACCTGCATGCTGATTTATCAAGAGCAGCTGCTGGCACAGTTGTGGTAATAGAAAATACAACCTGGAATATGTGGCATGTGAGTCAGGTGATGCAACCTGTTGGCACTTTAGTTTGATTTCAGAGTATGGAAGACCTGATGCAGTAGCAAGGATGTATTTTTACATAATCACTTTTCTTGATTTGCTGGCTAGACTTTCTTGAAAATGTCCGTCCTCCTTGCAGTCAACATACTCTGAACAATTCACTTGCTCACTACACAGTGGTCTGGTCAACCCCTATGTGTAACATTTCCTCTGCAGAGTTCCAACAGGCAACTTTCTCTTTGAGTTATACTGTCTAGTTCTTGACTGCACTAGAAGTTTGTATGTGAGAAGTTAATGGGACACTTGTATAAGAAAATGTCAATAGATTTACTTGGCGTAGATGTTAATGGTTTATGAATGTACCTGAATGCGTGGCTAACCTTTCTCATACTGTTCTCGCTTCTTATTCATCAGATTCAAGTAATTGAAAGTGATAAAGCTTCTAGGGGAGGGCAGATGTATGCTACAAACACAAGAGGACAGGTTCCTCCTCTTGTCACCACTGACTGCTTTATCCAAGATCAAGGTAACTGTCTTTGTTACTGCTTTGGGAATCTTCTTAGGTAAAAGCAAATGAATATATGTATATATATGAGTAAATTCTCACATGATCTAGAAATGGTGCTCCTTAGTCTTGAATTGAACATGGAATGGGAAGGTCATTCCCTTTGGAGGGGTGGAAAAAAGGAGAAGTGGAACAAATGGGAATTGAATTCTCACACCTTTGGTTAACTCTAGTGAAATCCCTGAGATTGCCTTACCCCCATCTCTGTGCTTGCTGATATTTAAAATAATAATTGACACATTTCTTTTCAGTTTGAACATTTTCAAGGTTTTCAAGTTGAAAAGCATCATCAAATTATTCTGAAACTTTAAGAGATAGATATTAACAAGAAGCAATGAGCCTGGCACTGTTGTACATTAAGATATAAATTTTGGAATGTTTTGTTGAGGTTATAGGGACAGAGCATGAGCTGCCTAGTTGGCTTAATGTTTTCATTTGGTTGTGTATCTAGTTTGCTTCTGCCTAGAGCCTGTAAATACCATATTGCACGTGTTGCTCCTGGCAGCAGACTTGATACTTTAATACAAACTGAACTGATAGTATAATTTAGACCAGCATCTATATCTCAGCCAGAAAAAAATTTGCCTACAGGAGGAGGCAATAGACTGACATAAAGAGATGATAAGGGCAGAAGCTTGCACAGAACGAAGGAAAGCATACATTTAATTTAGGAATCTGCACTTGTTGCTTTGTTTTTAATCTTGGTATGTTTTTGGAACAGACAGACTCCTTTTCTCTCTTATTGTGGCTGCTTTGTTGGGTGTTCTAGGTCATGCCAGCCCTCGTTATATCCGATGTACTACCTACTGCTTCCCGTCATCTTCAGATATGGCCAAACAGGCTCGCATTCCACTGGCAGCTGTCATCCAGCCTTTTGCTATTGTTCCACAAAATGAGGTAAAGTCTAATGAAGTATCAGTCCCATGTGATTTTGTCTCCTAAATGCTACTGACTTCTTTGAATGGGATGGAGGGTGCCTTATCTCTGACTGAAGGAATTAGAGACGTGAGAAAGAGCCACAGGAAGGCTATGAGTTGCACTTAAGTCAGGATGCAACTTTAAGGGGTAAAAGTCTTTGGAAAGATACAAGAGAGATACTTATGTAAACTACTAGTTTTTGGTGTTGCCCCATCAGTCCCTAATTTACTGTCAGTTTCTGGAATTATATAGGTATAGGCAGAGATGTTAAGAGTATAGTCACGAGCTGTATCAAGATATTTTAGGGTTCAAATTATTACAAGGACAGTTACTTTCAAACTATCATTTTGTTCTCGACAATTTGTAATGCTATAACACAATGCAAAGCATAGCAATGACAGCATATTAGCAAAGTCCTGGGCTGCAGCAGGTGAGGATATGCCCAAATGCAACAGCTGTAGATACAGAAACAAAGGAAAGAATCTGCTTACCTTTGGAAGGCCTCAGGTAGGCAGGGATCTCTAGCAAGATACCCTTGCCTTCACTGACGACCCTTAAATGAGGTCTGGGAAGGGGGTAGATCCTGGTTCCACCCCTTCCTGTTACTCAGATGTATTACATGCACCTGAGCTCCCCTGGGCTGGCCTTGCCCTCCCACCAGGAGCTGAGTATCTGGTTCAGGCCATGACTAAACATTTCCACTACACAATTTAATTTATTTTCAAAATAGCCTAAGATGAGAGGGACATTTTCTACTTGGTTGAACTGAGCCAGAGGAAGAAGACAAATGTAACCACACTTCTTGGTACTCATTTGGAGACATTAACCTAGTCAATTGATTTTCTTGCATTACCATCTTTAATAGTCCTTCATATTCCAAACACAGCCCTAGTTCATTTGCAGAATACTCCACAGATTGATAATGTCCTGTGGTCTCGGGACAGTTGCACAGATTTTCTGGCATTCCCAGTGGACTGCATCAGTAGCAGGGATACAGTCAGTTCTTAAATGCAGCACTTAATTGCATCATCCGTAGGGCTGTCCTTTCTTACCTTCAACTGGCTGCCTCCTTCGTTGCAGAACTTTTAAGTTCTGCAGCTGATGTTCTGCAGACAGCATTTCCTTTTTCTATGCAACTCTTACTAGCTTTCAGAGCATTGCTTGCTAGAAAAAAAAAAAAAAAGCAAACAAGAATGTCATGTATGTTACTGTATTTGATTGTGTCTTCACAAATTCTTTCATAAAACATAGACACAGAAAAGCCCAATTAAAATTACATAGACTTTCAGTTTTTGCAGTTGTTGATTTTCTTGAATTTTGTTTTATTGCTTGTAAATTCTTTGTTTTGTTTTTAAATAAGTTAGAAAGAAAACAGATGCTGTTCTTTGTCAGGATGGATAATTTCCAATCCAACAGATCTCTGTAATTTGAAGTTTGATTTTAGCAGAGCAGTATGTAGTTATCTTCTCTGGGGTCCACAGGGAAATAGCATGTATTACTTGCAGTTCTGCAGATTGTATGTGTCACCATTTGTCTACTAGATAGCAATTTTGATTTTTGTTCTAGTTCTTGAAGGGAATGTGTGGACCTGGCTTCTTGCCCGCTGCATTTTCTCCTAGATGAGATTCCTGCTGTTGCTTTTTCCACATCTTCACCTTACTAGCCAACCTTCCTTCTTTAGTACTCTCTACAGTTTCTGTACCCACACAGCATATATCAGCTCTGCTGTCATGTTGACGCCTGTTTCCATCTTTCACTTTGTCTGCTTCTAGTCATTTATGCTTACCACATGTGGCTTCCCTGTCTCCTGTGGAGTGTTTGGATAGGGTGATCAGTGAGTTGCTAAAATCTAAATCTGCTGCATACGTAAATTAGCAGTATGTGCTAACAGTTACACTTGGCCAAGTTCAGGAAGATTTTCCCAGGGTTGGCAAAAAGTTGTATGTGATGGCCCATTAACTCTGAAGAGTTAGGGGAAAGGTCAGCAGGATTCATTATCTGTAAAGAGCAGTGTGGTTTTAACCCTGCTTCTTTGTCAGAAGGGACTAGAAAAATATCTCTCATAAGTGGCAAAAGTCCATTGTGGAAAATTTCCATGTGAACAGCTGTAGCTTGATAGAGTTGTAAGAACTGAAGAAATAGTGTTACAATAGGAAGTACTGGAGAGTTTTAGCTGAGACAGTTTTTCCAAGACTTGCCTATGCCCTTTATCTTCACTGCTGCTGCCAGAATAATTTCTTAGTCTTAAGATCTCATAACAAAAATGGTCTTCCACGTGGGGTTTATAACCACTTTAATTCTGGAAAGCCAATTAATTTGAAAGAATGGAGCTTTTTATGGAGGTAAAATATATTCAAGGGTTTGCTTGTGTTTCTGAATTTCCTACTATGGTGCTTTCTGCTTGGAACTAATGACTGAAAGGCACAGAGTGTTCTTTCCAAATATCTTGCCTATCTCATGGATGCTTTTTTTAACAGTGCCAGCAGGTGATGTTCAACACATGTTACAGAGCTTTGTTCTGAGTGCAGATCTGTCTATTATCTCAAACTATTGATAAAAAGCATGCCATATAATAGTAACTTAAAAATCATGATTTTTTTTCCTAACCTTTTGATTAATAGTTCTCATTCCTTCAGTTTTGTTGCAGCCTTAGCTGCAGATCTGCCTCCATTTCTAATATGTGCTAGCACACAGAATTTGAACTCTATCTCTTTTCAATTGAAAAATGAAGAAAAATAATAGTTAGAAAAGCTTTTCTGGACCAAAAGCTGTGAAATGCCTACAAGTGGTATGTGCAGCTGGTAATGTGATTAGGAAGAGTTGAAAAACTGACCTATCTGGATTTCAGCAAATCCATGTGCTCTGCAGAATCTGTTGTGATGCACATTGTGTAGAGCCCATTTTTCTGTGTTGGTAAAGATGTGTTTAAAAAGCTGCGTACTTTTCAAAGTCATTTGAGCAACTGATACACTTGCAAGTATTCAATAAATATAATTCTTAATTATTTTTCTCTTATGGTTGACGAATTTGAAATAGTATATAAAATATGTTTGTATTTTCAGTGGTCTTATTGTCATAGAATGTATGTAATTCTTCTCTATGCCATTTCCTTATTAGGGCAGTTAGAAATAATGGGAAAAAGCTTACCTTGCTTATAGACAATTAAGCATACAGTATGGTCTTCACATGGCTTGCTCACCCTTTCTGCAGTCTTGAGTGTGGGTTTCAATTTGCTGAGAGGACTGTTGTTTGCATGAGTGAAGCACGATGGTTCTGTTCAAGTGAATGGCATTGGAAAGTATGGGCCATCTTTTCTCCCATCTGCGCTTTATGGATGCAATTCAGATCACACTGTGCTGAAACAACAAACATTCATTTAAAAAAAAAAGTTAATGATAATAGGCAAGTCTACTCCCACCAGTAGATACAGATATGTATATGAGAGGAAGAGCACAGTTGTACAAACTTTTTTTCCTCTTTTAATTGAACGCAGTCACCGTTTTGGCACGTGACTTGTAAGTGGCGTAGTTACATGTTGGTGCAGTTGGAGGGTTATGCACTCTGAGTGTCTCCTGCTGGCTGTAAAGCGTAAACTTAAAACAGCAGAGCACTGTGCTGAATGCTTATTGCCTCTGCAGGCAGGAGGAAGGAGTGCCTGAGGGATTCTTCATTTATAGGAACAGGGAAGCAGAACTGGGCTCTCTGGTGGAGTTACATGTGGGCTGGAGATGATAGCCATCACTTTGCAGTCAAATCTGTTTTGTTCCTGCTCCTCATCAGTAAGGAGATCCTCTGAGAAGTTTCACAAACTATCCCTGTTTGGAATTTACTGGCAAAGAGGCTATGTTAATTTGTATAGCTCTTAAATTAAACTAGCTTCTACAGGTTATGCAGCATTCTATTCTGACAAACAGATTTTTACTTTGCCCCCCCCCCCCCCTCTTTTCGTATTTTACTCTGAAGGATCAGTAGTGTTCTGTCTGACAGAGCCTGAATGTCCCCAGAAGTTTTGGAATTCATACCTGTCATGAATTCAAAAATCTCTTCAATTTTATTTGTGGAAACAGCAATCAACTGGAACTTGAGCTTTACAAGTTTGTTTTTGATCCTGTGAGTTTTCAATTATAAGGTTTAAGTCCAGTAGTTTTCTCAGGAATACTTTTTCCAGTCTGAAGGTCCAGTTTGGACAAAGAAAATTTCAGGGCTTCAGTACGTATGAAAAGCAGATTGAAGTTTAGTAGGTCACTGTGGGTTCTTGTGGCAAAGGTGGAGTGTCACATGCACAAACACACCTTGGGTTCCATCTCCAGAAGTGACATTAGAACTGTTGCCTTCTGCAGGGAAAAGATTATTTTGTGAAATGAAGTCTAGGAAAAATATCCCTTAGGAGCTGAGAAATACAAAAGCGTGAGCTGGGGTGTTTTTTGAAGATATGTACAACAGATATCTCTATTCTCATTAAGGAATGGGATACAAGTTATCCCTGTGGGAGTAGATAGGAACACAGAGTGAAACCAACACAGTGCTAGGTAAAGATGTTAAACGTAAATATTTATGCCTTTAAATCAGTACAGCATGTTTCATGAAAACAAAAAACAAGACAAACCACACCAGGATTTTTCTCTGCAACAAGAAGGGATCTTGAAAAATTAGAGAAATATTGTGCGTAGCGATTGGACAGATCAAAATGATGGGAAAGGCATTACAACAGAGGTGTGATAATGGAAGGACCAGCACGATAGGAAGGTGCTATAAAGGAAGGGAAGAAGGTTACTCACCTGATTCAGAAAATTTTAGGTTCACAGGGCAAAGCTTCACCAAGGAAGGATCTCCAACCAGAGATCCTCCCCCAGTGGCAGTCAGCCCTTCAATGAGGTCTAAGAGAGGTGCACCAGGCTCCACCCCTTCAGGTCACACAGCTGAATTGCCTTCACCTGTGCTCCCAGGGCTGACCGGGTCCTTTCCCCAGGTGCTCAATCAGTGGTTCAGGCTATGACTCAACAGTTCCCATACATTGTGGAATGAAAAGACAGAGATACTGTGGCTAAATATGCCGCTAAAATTCCCCAGGGAATGGAAACCCTGTAGAGTGGTGGTATGTCTGAGAAGTTCTGTAACATTTAGAAATCTGGAAGCCCTGAATGAAGAGGACTTGAGACTGACTTAAGTGAATACAGATAAAGGCATAAAGATATACTATTAGGCTGCAATATTAGTCTTCAGATCAAAAGAGGAAAACTCAGATCCACAGCAATTAAAATGAATGAGAAAGATGTAGTACGGCTAAGTCACAGGATTTCAGGTGCTCGCATGTGACTTGGTGCAATTGCAAAATGAGGTTGTTCTAGAGAAGTTGTTTATGGAAAGCTTAAACGGATGCCAGATTGGCCTTGCTGAAGCAAAGCTTGGAGGGTTTATTTCAGTAGTGGTAAATCACAAGTAGGAGCTAATTTAAGTTGCAGGCATAGGCCATTCAATAGCAATCACTGTACAGTCGTGTTTGATGTTCTGAGGACAGCCACACTTTGCACACAGACACTGGGCTTCAGAAGAACAGAGAAGTGAAATGAACTTATTCAGAAAAGTCCTCAAATTAAAAGAGAAGCAGAGTCCATTGAAGCTACACAGTCTCTCACATAGATTACTACAAAAGACAAAAAGCCTTCCACAGCCAATCTACAAAACTATGCTAGGGAACTTCACATACATGCTGTGTATCATTAGAAACAAAGGTCATTGGAAAATTTATGCTTCCCCATCCCCGGTCAGTGTCTAAGCATCTCTTGCTGAATCTTATTTACATTTAGAATCTTATTTCTGAATCTTAACTATACTAGGTCCTTACTTATTATGTCTCAAAAATAACCATTCATTTTCACTCTCCTCATTTGGATGATCTATGTAAAGTATTTGTTTGTTAGAGATTTTGACAGTACAGTATCATTGTTCAACAGAAGTTATTTTTAGTCCACGAGTGCTTTAGCAACAGTCCATAAAAATAAACCAGCTCTCATAGTTGTCATCATGGACCAAGCTCTAAATTAATTTGTTTTGGAGATGCATGACTGTTTCCAGAGCCTGAATAAAACCATGTGATAAAAAAAAAAAAAGCTAGTTAAAAGAGTATTTCATGTTTTAAAATCAAATGTGGGTAACTCTAAATAATTATATATAGTTCTAAATATTTAAATATCCTAAGTGACTTTCTTTTTTTCTTCTTACTATTGTGTTTTGTATAGTTTTCTCTACAATATTCTGTCCTACTTATTTTTTTCCTCATAAAAATACTTGATAGTGGGAATTAAATATGTCAGTTTCTGTTTTCTCCTCATTTAATTAAAAGATAAAAACATATAACTTGAATGGAATTACTTCTAAGAAATGCTGGTGTTCATGAGCTGAAAGCCATTTAACCTTTTTGAAAGAATATTGAGATTTGATTGTGACCAATCCAGCTGACCTGTTTGGAAAGCCATAATATTTACAGGTATAACACGAAATTTCCTAGGTAGGGTTGTGTCAGTTCTATAAGATAAGCAGAAACTAGAAAGTGAACAAGGTAAATAAACATGATGCAATGTTAATTTATTTTGTGTGTTTCAAGAACAAAGTAGCAGAGCGTGAATTATCTTTTAGATCCCAAGACTGTTCTTTTGTTTAAGAAAACATTCAGATGTTAATTAAATTTGAAGAATTAAGGGAAGTCACTGCACTCTTTTAATCTATCATGGGTTCAGTGGGGACTTAGGGGTTCTGCAGTTCATATTCAGTGGCTGTTAATTTTGACAAGCAGGCTGTAGTTTTAATTTGATGCACATTGTTATTAAGCAGATGCATTTTATAATGGTTATGTGCTTCTGCAGAGCACTGGTTTGAGGGGACTGGGGAGCACTTAGGTTCAGGCCATATGAAATGACTTAAAGGAAACATCTTATTAATTGCTATTTTCCACTGGGAATATTAAAAAGCAGAATAGGTCTTTGAAGTGCTCACAGATAGCATCTACCCACTGTACAATTTCTTTTTGTTTTTTGGTTTTTTTTTTTTAGTTTTGCCTTTTGTTTTCTCTCTCACTTATTTACTCTCAGGAAAACCTTCCCCAGTGTTATGTGAGAGCCTAGCTAATTTAATGGCTTTTCTTGACGGATTCTATTAAAATATATATATATGTATATTTTTAAGAGTACATTATATGAACTAGATCATTCTTATCTGCATGCTGGCTGGCCCTTGGCAGAATCCAATAGATTGTGTCATGGCATCCCTCCTCATAAGCCACATCATCTCTTCTTCTGTGTATACTTTTAATCAACGTGTCTTTTGATGTTCTCCTCCACTGTAGCACCTACCAATTTGCTCTCTGCAAAAGTAAGACTTGCTGGTCTTTAGCTCAAGGATCACCCAGAAGTTCTTGTAAAGTTTATTTTTCTATGGGTGCCACCTTTCCTTTTGGATGCTGAAGCTCATGTAAGCATTTGGTTTTATGCCATTCAGCAGTTTTAGACTGGGTCTTTTTAGACAGAAGTTGTATAATTAGACAGTAAAACTGTCTGTACTACTAGAAAGCTTTTATAAATAGCAAAATATGGTAGTATTAAAAAATAAAAAATCTGAAGACTGTGAAAAGCGATTAGCATTTATTTTGCCCTGTTCTCTGTTTTGAACTATCTCACTCGTCTTTGTTGGCTTGTAATTCAGTAATCCCCACATGAACTTGGGATTTTACTTAACTGAGATTTCTCTTCATGTTTATCACTGCTGGAAATGAAATGTCAGAGCTTTTTGAATGTTTCCTGATCTTTTTGCTTTGTGTAGGCTACACATCACCCTTTATATTGAGGCTTTTGTTATTGTTTCATGTTGTCAATACTCCTCTCGAGTGTAGGTAAGAAAAGCTTCCTTCTCGTAAGCAGAAACAGCAGCTGTTGACCAGTGAAAAGATAATATTTTGCTATCTTTGAATAGTAAGTTGGGCGTGTTGCATTGCCTGCTGTGTGGCTCTCTGGGTTGTCAAAGATCCAGCAATGTATGATTTTTGTCAGTTTGTTCTGGACACACTGGAACACACATCTGGACACACTGTGAAGCAGTATGTGCTTGTTGTCATGTTCTTCCAAAACATTGTGAGTTTGGAAGCCTTGTTCACCTGTTATAATTTAATACTTAGGACACTTAGTTTGTCTGTGATGAAATGCTTCTTCACTCTCCAGGAATGAGGGGTGGAGAATACCAAGCTACCAAGCAGTCTGTATATAAAAGTTAATTGCCTCTATTTAGACTTCTGGAGATGGAAGATGGTGGACCAGAAAAAAAGTGCACGCACACCAGTACTGCCTTGTAGATTACAGCTAGGCAAGTAAACTTAGAGACAAGGCTGTGCTGTAGGACATTGCTCCATGTTCTTACAGCTGCTTTATATTTTTACAATCAAATCCATTTTTGAGTTACTTGGAAAAGTCTGTGTGTGTATCCTGAACTTGTATCCTGAACTCATCACTGTGTAAGTACCACATTAAATGTGAGCCAAGTGTTACTATTTCATCTATTTTCCAGATATTAAAATAAAACATGTTCCAAAGCATCCCTTCTGACACCGTCATTTGAGAGATAGAAATGTTATACTCTCATCTTGTAGTTCGGTCTGAATTCTGGAGGAGGATGCTGAGCTTTGTTGCTCTATCAGTGTTTATTGTTTTGTTGTTGTTGTTTGATGGTGTTTTTTTGTTTGTTAGTTTGTTTCTGTTGTTGTTTGTTTGTTTTTTCCCTACTGGCATGCATGGTATGAGCCCAGAGCTCATGTGTGTCTCCAGATGCTTCACCTGGAGAGCTTTACATCACTTTGGAAGCCAGTTCTTGTAAGCTAGGTTTTGCAGTGCCTAATTTAGAGATATGTAAATCCTGTATTAGATAAGGCTTTCTTTATGGAGTATGCTTTGCACTACTCTTCATTTGGAAGTAAAACATTTGGAATTGGATTGCTTCCCAGAACAGCTTCATCTAGGAGAAAGTTTTTAGCCTGTTGGGCTGTAACTACAGTCTAACTAGAATGAAGAGCCAAAGTTAGCAGGAGTTTCAGCAGCAGAGCTTGTCCTCATTGAAGTAAATTTCCGTATTTAATTATTTTCCCTTTTGTCTGTAGGGTAAATCTTAAAATGCTGTTTGTATTTCTGTAGTGTTGCTCCATGTGTTATTGTGGAATGGAAAACTTGGGGACAGTGGATTGGAAAATTGACGTTCATCTTGTTTATGTTTTAATTGGAGATCTTGATAAATTTGTACAGATTTGAAAGGTTGGCCTGGGAAAGGTGCATTTCTAAAGATGGAGGTTAATGTGATGTAATTAGTTTTCTGTAAGCTGGAGATTATCTGTTTTTCAGAGTGATAATGCAAGAAGAAAAGACTGACGAAGCAAAAGTGAATAATGAAGGCAAAGGGGATTAAAAAATAATCTTCACAGCCACGTAATTGTTATGCCAACAAAAATTACACTCAAGTAAAAAGTGGCTTTGGCTGTCAGTAGATACATCTGCAATTCAAAATAGCAACCTGAATGTCATCTGACATTCTTTGTGTACGTTTTCCTTTACAGGCTGCATTTTACTCTCCTGAAGTGGTGTTTCCCTCCTCTTATACTCTAGCCAAAGTTGATCGTAGCAACAGCAGTAAATTAAACATTCCAAGTTTGCAAGCTGTAACATTAAGCCTTCAGAGATGTCACTGAGTTACCTTGGAAACTTCACACAGTCAGAATGTGCTGGTACTTAGTTCAGGATGAAAAGCTTGTATTTTGCTTTTTAAACTGAAGTTATTCATGCACATTCAGTTTGTGCATATTTTATTTATTTGTCCAGTAGTACAGAATCATATTTTGAATGGATCAATATGAAGTATGTAATTGCATAGGAAAAATGAGATTTTGTTAAGCTGAATACAAAGCTGATGTGGCTTGATTTTATTTATTATTATTATTATTTTAATGATCAGATTTTTTTTCAGTATCAATCTGCACCAGGTTATGCCTAGGGCTTAATCATAGAAGGGTCTAGAGCTGTCCTGGATGGCTTCAAGCTGCACCAAGGGACATTTAGGCCGGACGTTAGGAAATACTACTTTTCTGAAAGAGTGGCCAGGCACTGGAATGGGCTGCCCAAGGAGGTGGTGGAGTCACCAACACTGGAGGTGTTCAAGGAATGTTTGGATTTTGTGTTGAGGGACATGGTTTAGTGAGAACTATTGGTGACAGGTGGATGGTTGGGCTGGATGATCTTGAAGGTCTTTTCCAACCTTGGTTTTTTTTTTTTTGGTTTTTTTTTTTTAGTGTTTAACAAAATTAGTTCATCTGTGCTTGCTATGAGGTGTAGATTACATCCCCAGCCCTAGACAACAGGAGCATTTGTACAGTTTTGTTCTTCTCAGGCTGCTTAACTTGCGAGTTTCTGCACAACCCTTACTTGTGACATCCAGCAACAAATCAACCTTAATAAAAGAGAAGAAGGTAGCTGCATACAGCAGTTGTTAATGTTGGAAGGCTTTGGTTTTGTTTTTGCTACAAAAGCTTGGATAACACTGACAGTGCTCTCCTGTGGCAAAATTTCATCCAGAAGTGTTGCTTTAGAGATTACAACACTACACTTGGATTTAATTTTTTTTACAAACTTAAATACTCGTTCCCTGAATCTAGAGTTAAATGTTCCATGAGCACTGTTTGGTGTGTTGCTTGATTGGCTATCCTAAGGATATTCTAGAGGATGTTAGAAGTGCTCACAGCTGTGTTTGTGGTAAGTGGTCTTTGGCCTTCTGAAACAGAATTGATAGGCCAGTTTACTTATTATGTTTGTATGTAAGAAACTGTGCCTCTGTTTTAAATTAAGGTGTTGGATGTATCATGTATTTAGCAGTCCTGAGAAGTTTTATGCAAGAGCAAAATAGCGTTAATGTGACCATCCTGAACATATAAAGCGACTGGACCTGTCAGAAGGTCAGTGGTAATAATATTTGGAGCCCAAATTGTGTCTGGTCTGGTGTGTCTTGTAAAAATTTTTCAGGTCTCTCCTGTAGTGATTTGCCAAAAAAAAAAAGTTTAGCACTGAATGAGTGTTGAGCCAGACAGAGAACAAATCAGAATGTCTTCTTGTTGAAAATCAAACTTCCAATTTTATTGTAAAACGTCTGTGGTCAGTAAAGCTAGACTACCTCCTCTTGTAACTACTACTTAGCATTTCTGTACAGAAGCCAGCTACAATTTATCTGTCTTATTTTTCAATGTTTTTACAACTGTGACAATAATGCCAAAAATTCTCAAACAAGGACTGCAGTGCTGGACCGTGATGATACTGATGGCTGAAAAGTGGAGCTGTGGATTAGTATGTATGCTTTAACGTGTGCATGTTGCCCCCAGCACTGCTGGGAGGAGGTGATCTCCTAGAATTGCTTTGTCTCTCTCTTACTCCTTCCATTGTGCTCTTCTTGTGCATATGCCTCTGCACAAGCTTTTTCTTTTGATAGGATGGACTGGTAGAGATTCTGCATGAGATCCAATTGTTTTAAATCCCTAACATTTGGAAGTCTGTCGTTCGGTGCAGTTTCTTGATTTACCAATTTCATGCTTCTGCTTACATCATCAATGAATCCTGGCTGCTGACCTTCACTTGAGATGCAGCATGGCCAAACGTCCAGGTAACAGTCACCATCTCAAAGCTGAGAAGTGTGGGAAAGCTCTGACTTGTTATCACTTGGGATTTCCATCTTGAGATCGTGAGCAGGAGAACTTGTGGTGCCTTTCTTAAGCATATAGAGTACACCTTATTTTTCCCCCCTTCTTCTGTCACTGGAAGTTTTAAAGAAGTAAGCTACCTAGTTCTCAGGTTTCCTTGTGTCTAAACTTTATCATTATTTCATGTATTTTCTCCCATCCTCGGTCTTTTAAAAATCCTCTATGTATGCTCTTTATGCCACCAGCTCTGTTCTATGCAGCACTCTCTTAAAAAGAGGAATGCTGACAGTCTGAGGTTGATTCACCTTTCTGTTCATTTTTGTACACAATGGGTCAAATCCAATGTGAGGTGCCAACTTGAAGCTCACCTGCCATGGTACAGCATTTCTCATGCTGCCACGTAGGTGAATGTTTGGGCTGCCTGTGGAGGGTTTTTGAATAAGAAGGTTTGAACACGCATCTTGCATTTGAATGTGTTCTGTAAAAGTGCATCACAGTGCTGGTGCTGTAGCTGTGCTGTGGTCATGCAAATAAAGAAGAAAATAAATGGAAAAGCAGTATTACAAAATATACTTAAACCTACTGTGAGCCTTGCAGAGGATGCAGTACAAACTGTCTTGAGTCCTCCAGCTGAGGAGTCTGATAAAATTCAACATCCAAAAACCAGGAATTGAGAAAATTGTTTTTGTCTTTGAAGGAATAGCTTCTGATAAAAGACAGCAGGAACAGTGCAAAAGGAAATGCTTTCCTGACGTTTTTATTTGAATCAGTAAAGCAGCTCAAAACCCGGGGATTATTTGTAGAGTGGTTAATCTTTCTCAAAGCCAATCTGTGAGGGTATAAGAAAAGAAAACAAACCCCTTCAATAGTCCTAGGAAACACAGGCAGTTTGGTTCATGACCAGGAGTTTGTTGGTGCTTTGGTTGTTTGTTTTCAGAAATAGCATCAGTCCTACATTTCCAAATTCTCTATGATTTCCCTGAGGACTTTTTCCTTGTGTCTCTGGTGTACTGACCAAGCACTACGTTTCAGGGGGCAGTTGCACATGGCCAACAACCATCTCCCCTGGTGATCAGAAACTTATATTGTACAGCCTATCTTAAAATTCTAATTTAAGTGTTATAATAATTAGATTTACATAAAAAACAATATGAATAATATCTCTAGAAACAATGCCTTTGAGGATTTTGTTGTCTCGTACAACTTGTTTGTGGGGTGAACTGCCTGGAGTGAGTAGCTGGCAGTTGAGTATTTCTGATAATCAGCTATGCATATACAGAGTGTTTAAAATTCACTGTACATAAATATAAAACATTTTCTCTGCTTTAGTACTGTTGATGATAATTTTAAGGAACTGTCATATTTGAATCATCAGGAGATGCAGATCTGTGCAGCTTTTCAAAGCAGTGAGGTACTCTTGAAACAAGTAGCCCTCATCTAAACATCTCCATTAACTACTGGCCTGTAACCTCACTTTCTCTGAGTCTGGATTTTTAATAAGGTGTGCTTTTAAAGTCATCTGTCCTGAGAAGATTTGCAGTTGAACGGGCAGGTTGTCATGTAGTTACATGACAATGTTACACATTGTCACAGACAATGTAACAATGTAACATGGTTACATGCAATGTTACACTGGGCAAGTGACTATGTAAAGCGGTGAAGTTCTTCAGAAGTATGCAGGAAAAAAAACTGGTGGCCAGTTCCTTCTCTTGTGGGGGAAAGTAGGGTGTGATAAAGACACTGATCAAATTGAAAATTGTGCTCTTGGTGAGAGATCTAGTGTTTCTCTTTGATGTAGCCAGATTTGTGGACCTTCAATTCACATTCCTCTCATTTCAGCGATAGGGTGTTAAATGCATCCAAACGATGAAGAAAAACTTAGGGCAAAAATGTGGCTCCTAATGCAGATTCATCAGTGTAGTGATGGGATGTATGTCCGGGCATGGCTAGGAATCCTCCTTGGCTGTGGTGGGTAGGCAAGGCACTGTGTACACTGTTTGTGGAGATGCAATTTGAAGCACAGCTGTAAATTGTTTTCTTGCAGCCCTGTATATTTATGTGAGTCTGGCAAGGAAAACAGGTGCTGTATGTATTTTATTCTGTTGTGTGACAAATAGCTAGTTTTCCTCAGTGTTTGCATATACCTCTTTCATTCTCCAGAGTCCTCTTCTGTTTTTCTCTTTAGAATGCCTTTACAGAGATGTGCTGTGATGATCCTGAGCTTCATCGCAGCCCTTGTTCATACACTTACAGTTTCCAACTGAGGCCCTGATCCTGCAATATGAATACAGTGATACTTTGTGAGGAACCTCAGGAGTGGATCAGGTCTTTATTTTTCTAGCAATAGTAACTCAGCTTTCTCAGACATTAAAGAACAGGCTATAGTCCCTTTGAAAATTTTTATGGATGCATTTCATCTTGGAAACGTGCCACCAATGTCTGTCTATTGCTTTGTGATATAGTTCTGACTCCTGAGACATGTTCTTGCTGAAATACTTCCAAAATAAAACTCTTGCTGTCTCAGCTATATTTGGATGAACAGTGGGATGAGTTACGGTTTATCAGATCGGCTTTCAGGACTTGCTCTCTAGTGAGGCCCTGAGGTTTCAGAGAATGGAAAGTCTGTACAGGTCTTTTACAGCTTTTTCCATCCCTTCTACCCAGACCACCTTTTCTTTAACATAAAACCACAGTGTTCTGCTTCCCTGGGCAACTCATTCTTTCTGTCTCTCCAGTCCTTCAGCTTACATAAAAGGAATCCCTTTTAAATGCCCATTCCAGGTCAGATTTATGCTACCAGGTATCATTGATTTTGATAAATATTTTTATTTGGTAGTGCTGGAAAGCCAGCAATCAATATATTTTTGTCTCTTTTTGTGAGGTATGTCTGCATTTTGATGGGTTGAAAGTAGTGTAGTGGCACAGTGCCTTGAAATATTTCAGCTCTTTTTGAGGTAAAATTTCTTTCACAATTTGTTCTTCACATCAAAAAGTGGGTATTTATACTTTTCATCTGAGTCCTTATTCAGAAATTGTCATATAAGTTGCTTTAGTATTAGACGTATTTATACAATTTTCTTTGTTAGACAAAATCCTTAATTGCATGCATTTCTTGGTTTGGGCATAGCTCCATGAATTGCTTTAGAATGTTTTTTTTTAGCAAGATTATTAAGAACTGAAAGTAGCCATCCTCTGCAGTACAATTGTGTTGGTATTTCCTTCTTTATTTCTGTGGGCAAGGTAAAGCAGAACCCAGCCTAGTATGTGCAGTGCTTGCTGGTCACTGCTTTTGGGTTCTGTTTTCTTGAGGCTTTCAGCACATTTTAGTCATGCACAGCGCACTGTCTCATTGACTTCAAGTCCATTTGATGCACAGTTAAACGTGTGTAAATTTCAGTAACCACTGGTGTATGGAGCTCTACAACCACACTGCAAAGATACTTTGTAACAAATAATTAAAAAAAAAAAAGAAAAACAAGCTGAAGGCAAAAGGAAAATTTTCAGTTCCAAATGTGAAGAAAAAGCATTGGTTTTATTTCCGCTGTCATTAAAAAAAGATAATAGGTTAAGTATGTATAAGAAAGTAGACAGGAGTTATTTTAGGGTGTTCTTTATTTCCCTATTGGTTCAGATGCTATAATAATATTATTAACAACAAACTAGATCCAGGTCTCATTAAATTAATACTACAGAAAGATAATGAGAAAATTGCCAAGTAATGAGAAAAAAACCAGAAGGCTTAAAACTTATTAAATAATTGTGGCTGGTGAGCAGTCTTTGTAGTCAAAGCGCCTGGGTCTGAAAAATGACCCTGATAGTTTGCCAGCAGACATTATCTGGTAATTTGTGTTAAACTCAATTTTTGTAGAAGGAAGAGTGCAAAGCAGAATGTGACCTCAGTGGAGCAGGAGGGATCACTTAAAACTCGTCTAGCTGAATCTACTCATAGGTATAAGAGCTTTGGAAAATGCATCAAAAGCTTTAAAGAAATAAATGAGTAAAATAATTGCCTCTTACAATATAAACAAACAATAAAATACATGTAAGCAATGAATGCAAGAAGGACATGTATGATTTTGTAGGTAGTCAGAGATTTATGCTCCAATAAAAGATGAAAGTGTGTAATGGATGAAATATGACCGTTCTATGAGGAGAGAGAATAATTAAAAGTAAAGAAGTGCACCTTCCAGTGGAAAAATGTTTGCATTCGAGGGCTGTGTTCTTCCTTGTGCCGAGTTCCATCACGTGGCCCAACTTTGGGTTCATTTCTTCACTGTCAGAGATTTTTAGTTGAGGTTGAAGAGAGTACGAAAAAGAAGAAAAAGACAAAACATGTTTATGCTCTGGGGAGTTTCACAAATAATTGAACAAACTTCTATTTGTGTAGTGCTTTCAAGTATG
Source organism: Centrocercus urophasianus (assembly GCF_019232065.1). NCBI lineage: Eukaryota > Metazoa > Chordata > Aves > Galliformes > Phasianidae > Centrocercus > Centrocercus urophasianus. The sequence continues at coordinate 35,197,810 of NW_024884475.1, read as the reverse complement.
ACTTTTCTAACATAAATTACAATTACAGGAATCTTTGATTGCTGTACAGTTATTACTGAAAGGGGCATCTGGAAAATGTCTTCCATTAGCTGTGCTTTTTGGCAGAGGTTATAAGCAAGCATGGTCAGTGTAATTAAGCTGACAAGTGTTTAAGATACTGTGTTTGTTTACTGCATGTACTCTCCTTCAATAAATATTAGTATGTCTTCTAAATCCTCTACTCTAGCTGGTGACCTTGACAACATTTAAACTGTAGTATAGCATGTAACACAGCTATATGAGGGGCCAGGCAGTTAGCACATCGCTGTTGGCGATAGTCACGTGCAATACATGAGCAGCAACAAATCTCTTTGGGAAAGCTCAGACTGGTAGAGAAGGCAAAATACCTGGACCTCAGTGATTTTTCCCAAGTAAGCTATAAAATTCCTTTGGAGAAAGTCAGCCTGGGGCCCTAAACTTGCAACGCTTACAAAATTTTCTAGGTTTTTGGTGTGAATGTTTTCTTCCTTTTTGTTAAGCATAAAAATAGGATTTGTGAGAATAAGGCACCCGAGAATCAGTTTTACTGTAGAATTTGGGTACATGCTGGACAGTGATCTCTTGATCAGGTGAAATTTAGCAAGAGTTAAGACTGAGCGGCAGCTTTCTAACTCACTTTATTTGATGTCAAGTTTGCAGTGCTTTTTTTAACTTCATTTACTGTTTTATTTAGACACCTCTTTATGTTGTAAACCATGGTGAGACCGGACCAATCCGATGTAACAGGTGCAAGGCTTATATGTGTCCTTTCATGCAGTTTATTGAAGGTGGTAGAAGATATCAGTGTGGCTTTTGCAATTGTATAAATGAAGGTAAGTGATGTTTCTCTGATCTGTGATTCCTGTAAGTCCAGTAAAACTAAAAAGGAACCATATATCTGAAGTGATTTTCTTGACTTGCCGTCATGAAACTGCAGTAAGGAGGCCTATTTCTCAATATCAAAACAAAGCAAAAAACACTTTAAAAAAATTAGAAGCACTTTTTCAATCCAATTTTTAAAAATTTATAAAAAACCACAATGCTGAATTCTGAAGTCCAGTGTGATGTGATCAAAATTTATTTTAAAATACTATATCAACATAGGATACAAGCTGTCTGTATTGCTATCCCAAAGCAACTTTTGTGTAGAAAAATTAAGAAATGTAGATGTTCAGAAAAGACCAAATATTTAGAAGCATGTTAGACTGTCCATGGCTGCGGATGCAGCGGTTAAATAAGCTATTAATCTTACTGTGACAACTGTTGGTTTTCACAGAAGATACCATGCCATATTTGTTCAAGTGTGCTGCATGTGACTCATAACTGTTCTTGTGCTCTTGGCTACATCCCAGCTCTTTGCCAGAAGTAGCCTTTCTAGACATTTGTATCAAGTTGGATTTCCTCAGCTGGATCGCAGTGCTATAGTGCTTTCCCTAATACAGTAATATTTTCAGCTCTGAAACAGGAACCTTGACAGGCTAACTGCAGCTTCTTTTCTGCCCGAGGCTCAGATGTTTGAGCAAGCATAGCAGACAGCAATTTTCAGAGTTTGTTAGCAATTTAAACTTGCATAAAGAGAAATTTGAATGCATTATGAACATTTTAAGAAAGTATCATTTTCAGTTATGCTTTGTATGATTACAGTGTCCTTTATCCAAGAAGGAAATCACTTGGAAAGAAATAAAATAAAAAAATGGAGACCTTAGATGTCCTACAAATTAGGAGGGTGTTCTGTACTTCCCCCCCCACCGCTTTTGACAGGCACAAATTGTGAAAAATAATTATCCTAAATGTACATCAATTGAGAAAAAATAAGCTAAACCTTCCCCACTGTGACCAACCTTCAGACTAACCACATATAAATTGTTGATGACAAAACCCTTGGTTTCTTAATGTTTGCTTGGGAATTTTGCATCTTTTATCTGTAGCTACAGGAGGTTCCCAGTGCAAAGGACTGAATGCAGTTTGCTGTACAGTAGGCCAGGGATGTGAACGTTGCAGAGTGGTATTTTTACATAAAGCAGCACAGGCTTTTGAAAAAGTGCCATTTTTAACTCCAGTGGCTTGAATTAAGCTTTGAGGAGACACTGTCCACTAAGAAAAGAGCCATCGTTTAGCCTGTGTCCTGAGGATAGCAGACTCCTGCCTGTGGAGTAACCTGAGTCAGTTTGCTACTTGAACTTAAGGGATACTGTTGACATGTATGGGGGAATATGCCTTGTTCTCCAAATATAAGAGGACCTGGGCTACCAGAATATAGATTTTGTTTGTTTTCTCAGATGGATGTAGGGATAAAACCTGGCTGAGTGCTTATGCTCTTCCCTTTCTCAGTAACAGAGAGGGCTACATTACCAGGTCATATCTGTGGAATGGAGCTGTTGGGTTGTTCCCCTCTGCTACAAAACAAAAACTTTTTTTTCTGTTCTTGTACTGATTTTCAGTGCCTCCATTCTTCTTCCAACATCTGGACCACATTGGCCGGCGGGTAGACCACTATGAAAGGCCTGAGCTATCTCTGGGATCATATGAATATGTTGCTACTTTGGATTACTGCCGAGTGAGTATCTTCAGTGTGCAAATTGTTATGATTTGATGCCAGCACAAACAGAATCCTATAAATACCTACCTTAGAGTAAGCATGCTTAGAGGCTGAAATATCAGTCTGGGAACATTTTAGAAAATGTGCAGATGTGGAGAATTTAAGCTTACAATAATATGATTTGTTCTTTTGTGTGGAGTATGAATATGAGCCTAGCAAGTAAGAGTAATAAGCAGTGCATCAATGTCCTGGATCACAAGTCCTCAATTGGGATGCTGGTTTGGTCCTAGCAAGTGTGTAGAAGATGTTTTGGGAATACAGATCAAATTCTATTGCACTGTTGCATTTTAACACCATGTCTTCTGTTAATTTTGAGGACAGGCATACACCTAAATTGCCTTCTCAGTGCAAACCTTAGCATGGGAATTTGAATCTTTTCCTGACACGTAGTTTTAGTGTTCTGACCAGTAAGTTATAGTGGAATGGGTTCTGTTTCCTAATACTAAATTACTTAAAAACTTGTTCCAAAGCCCACTCAAGCCATTGGAAATGTTTGTAGTTGATTTTATTAGAGAGCTATATTTGACAATTCCCATAGCATAAATTAGTCAAGCTTTTTGAATTTCCTTACAGAATTTTCCAAAATTCCCAGTGTGGCTTCATCTGCCTGCACTACAGATGTATTTCTTGGTTCTTGCTGAAGTCAGGTAGAATTGTCTTTCTGTCAGTGGAATGAGTTCATGGTAATATTAGGAGAGTAAGTAAGTTGAATCTGACAAAGTCTTGAAGTGTGTGCCAGTAACTTCCTCAGGTGATCAAATTCTTGCTGGTATGAATTAATGAACTGTTGTTGTTCAGTTCTGCTTTCTCGCAGGGATACTGCTCTAAAATCCAATGAAATAGCTGAGATTGCTTCTATGGATTCCATTGAGATCTGGGTTAAACCCCAGATCACAAGATGGCAACTCAGTGATAGTAGTGGGCATTACATGTGTAGCATGAGGGATACCCAGTTACATGCAGCTCCATCAGTGTTGGTTCAGCTTTGCTGATTTCTGCAGCTAGACTTTCGAAAGCGTGTGTACTAAGTAGCTTTGTGCCAGCTTTAGTTCTTCTCTCCTCTGGAGTTGTAACCCTGCATGATACATTCACCAGCACAGTGACTTTTGGCATATAGTTCAAATCAGGGAGTTTCTGTGATAAATCATCCACTGTGGTTTGTCTTCATTTTGTAAAAGCCTGTTTCACAGATGAAGTAGAATGTTAGAAAAAAAGAATTTGTTACAAAATTAGCACACACAGTGGAAATGCTAAGTTTTAGAGAAGTTAACATTAAAGTTAGAAACGTTTAATTCTTTTGTAAATCAGTTTAAGACCAAAACTGAAAAATCATTTCCTTTTGCGCTTATCAAATGACAAGGATGAACAGCTACAAAAAATGTTAACAAATAACAGCTGTTCTGCATTATTGTGCTCCTGCTAAGCGGATGTGGCAAGAGCACAAGTTCTCATTTCAGCCATATATTTGTCAGAAATTATGCAGGGATTCTTTACAAACAGCAGCGTGCTATGAGAAATTTCATAGTGTTTGATACGGTTTATGAAACTAGAATCCAAATGCAGAAGACAGAAGAGCTTTTAAAAATACTGTCTGGTTTTAGTTGACAAGAGTTAATCTTGATTTACATGATTCATATGAGGTGAGATCAAGGGTATAATGATTAGCGTTAAGTGTTCCGAGACTACAGTAAGTCATAATTCAAAGGACAGACGATTTTTTTCTTACACAAAGTTTTCTGAAATCTATTTGTTGCAAGTGTGGTTGGTTACTGGTCAGAAGTCTTTACATGAAGGCTATGAAGCACCGTATGTAACAATAATGGAAGGGTTGTCCTGAGATCAACACCAACTAATAACTGCATTGTCTCAGTGACGTAGGCTTGCCATAAGACTAATATCACTTTTCCTACCAATGATGGTTACTGTTGCTGTTTACGCTCTGTATGATCTTCCTCTCCTGGGTCCATCTGTAAGCATGACATGGCTTTATTTAAAACTAAAACCAAAACCTTCATCATCGTTATTACTTACAGAATATTGTGACAGTGTCTTACACTTTGTGTGCGTTTACATAAGACTGTGGCTAAGAAGCTGTGCCCAAAGGAATCCATACCAGCCCACGTCAGTGCTGTACATGTAGCAGTTGCATACTGTGAACGTGATGCTCTCATTCTTTAATTATCTTAGAGAAGATCAGCTTATTCCTGAAAACACAGTTTTCTTAGCTGTTCAGAATGCACTGGGGCATGAGAAAGCAAGACAGCCAGCCAGACAGGATGCAGATGATCAATGCTTAGTACTGCTAAGGACTGAGATATTCTATTTCTGGTTCAATACTTGGGTCGTGTTTTCTGTTTCCAGAATGGTTAGAAATCACTTAACAAAACCAAATTGAAATATTCCTATTAGCAAGATTATTGTCTGTAAAGTATGGGTACAGAAAAAATCCAAAGACAAATTTGTTTAAATAACTGAATTCCATTAGAAGATGTTAGTATTAAAACAATTAAACAGTTTAATCAACTGTTGCCCTTTAAATACTGTGTGCTAGTAGGATGCTACTTTCTGGTCATACTGTTTTATTCCAAGGGTGGACCTTACCAATCCATCATCTTTCTGTCATGATTACTATTTTTAATCCAAAGCATTCTTCAGATGACTGAACACTGTAGGTAGATTGCCTTACTGTACCATTTGCAAATCTTTTTTGATGGGGCACTGTCTGATTTTCCCTGTTAATGGTATTTTTTTCTGTAGAATAACAAGCCTCCAAATCCACCTGCTTATATCTTCATGATTGATGTATCATACAGAAATATAAACAGTGGCCTTGTTAAACTCATATGCGATGAGCTGAAGACTCTTCTTGATAAACTTCCCAGGTAAAGAAACATAAATGTGTTTGGCTTAACTTCCTGTGCTACAGTTATCATGCAGCTGTGCGTGAATTCAGAAAAGCAGGAAATGTCACAATTTACAATACAAGCATTTTTGAGGTGACAGTGACCAAATGTTAGTTTGTTAATTTTAACATTGCTGGCGATTTCTGAGAATCTTAAATTGATGTCTGGGTTTACTGCTGTGCAAACAGAAAGCATCTGTTGAACTGATTGCACATGCAGCATTCTTTCTTTTCCTTTCGTGCAGTGAACTCTAGTGGTGTTATTAATGAAATCCCAGCTTGTAGTTTTGACTTGCTGCAGTTCCCATGCTGGGAATTCACCCTGTGCTCAGATTTCTGGGAGTCCAAATTCTTTAAGAGAAAAGAATTCTTGGTATCAAAGCAATATGAAAAGGGGCACTGCTGTAAAGATGCGTGGCAGAGAAGCCTGGAAGAGGATGATTGAGAAATTAAAACTAGCGAACGGATTGAGCCAGGTGGCTCCAAGACCTCTTGCTCAGAGGGTTTTGTTCTTTTGCAGACTTGTAGCACAGCAGAAAACACAGTGTTTGCTTGCTTGAAATGTTAAGATAAACATTTTCAAATTTACTTATTCTAAACCAGGAGCCTGACTATTTAGAGATATATGGAGAAACGCATGTATAGAAATTATGCCCCCGAGCTCAGAAAGACAGGCTAACTAGTTGTGCCAGTGTGATTTTTAGACACATAACTTAAAAACATTTGAACATGTGTGATACTGAGATCTCATTTTGAGACTTGAAGAACAGTGTTGTGTGTTGGATGCACAGGTAAGCACCTGCTGTGTTTGCAACTGATCTTTAAAATTATGAAGAAAAATGGGGCTGTGCAAAGCGTGCAGACCATCACAGATCAGAGTGCTATCTGATAAAATTGTCCTAGAGGCAATGCTATGTAAGAATGCTATGTAAGAACTCTGGGACCAGTGGATGATGCAGCTATTTCTCCTGTGAGTAAGAAAGTGTTGTATGTCCTGAGTTCCTGAATGATCTCTGTTAACAGTGTCACTAAGAAAATAGTAGTGTCTGAGTGCTTGAAGTGTTCAGAAATGTGCACTCAGAAGCTATACCTCTTTGTGAGTTGTAGAGTATCTTGGAGAAATTATTTAAAATACTTCTTTATGGAATGTTTTCAATATAGAATATTGATTTCTTTTAGATCAGAGCAGCCCCTTTCTCATCCAGCATCCAGCACTGTCTCCATAGAACAGTCGTGGATTAACATTCCGTATTGACATGAATGTTGAAGATTATAGATGAGAAAAATCTTTTCCCTCCCAAGCTGAATTTTTTTTGATGAAACTTGTGAAACTAACAGAAGGTGCTACTGCACATGTAATTGGGACCAATTTTTTTTAATAGGATCACCTTTTGCTACACTGAGGGCTGTAAACCTGGTAAGGGTGCAATTAATACTAATAGCGATGCTGCTGTTAATTGCAGAGTAGCTACTGCTTAGAGGAGGGATAATTAATTACATCTTCTTGGTGGTTGTTCTCCTTGTTGCACCCGATACAGCCAGCCATCTGCAGCAGCCTTGCATTTCAAGGCCAGAGTTTCAAAGTTGTAACTGTCGTTTTTTAATTTTTCTCACAGAGAAGAACAGGAAGAATCCTCAGCAATTCGAGTTGGTTTTGTCACTTACAACAAGGTCCTCCACTTCTTTAATGTGAAAAGTAACTTAGCTCAGCCTCAGATGATGGTGGTCTCAGACGTTGGAGAAGTTTTTGTTCCTTTGCTGGATGGCTTCCTTGTTAACTTCCAGGAATCACGCTCTGTTGTTAACAAGTAAAGTACAATTATTCCATATCTGAATAAGATCTAGATGCTATAATAAGCACTTTTTCCTTTTAGCTCGTTGTCTTGGAGAGTCTGGGCAACAAGCATGTGTTTGTTGAAATGCTTCAGAAGTCATTGGATGCTTGAAGTCCTGCATTTCCCTCTCTGAGGCAAAGCGAAAGTGCTATCGACTCCACAATGCTGAATTTGGAAGCCTATTTAGGCCAGCTCTAAACCATGCATCATTAGCTGTGCCATTTCAAAAATGGGAGAGGGCTGCACCTTTGAGCCACGTTGCATGTTTTTCCTTCTATGTATGTGATCAATACCTTAATGTGTAATCCTTTATGTTGTCAGCTTTGGAGTAATGCATTTCAGTAGAACTTTAAAATTCAAAACGAGATTGAACAATGAAAATTCTTTTTTAATTTGCTTGGAAAACATGAAAAACATCTTCCTCTGTGAAGATGTGGTCTGGTACATTTTGGGGGGTTATCAAAAATACTAAGCAGTTGAGACACTCATCCTTTCCTCTTCTGTAGCTTGTTGGACCAGATTCCTGAAATGTTTGCAGACACTAATGAGAGTGAGACCATCTTTGCTCCTGTTATCCAGGCTGGCATGGAGGCGCTAAAGGTTAGAATGTTCCTCTCTGAAACAGAAGCAGCTCTTTAATTAGGACTGGGCTTGATAAGCTACCTAAATTCCATTTGCTGAAGGGCAGTAATGAGTCCTCCTACAAACTGCAATGGAAAAGAGAAAAATGACTGTTTCCAGCATTGATGTTCCATTATTCTAACAGCACATATGAACTTTCTTAGTTGAAATGAAAACACTGATGGGCACATCTGTTTTCAAAGTCTTCTCGAGGTCCCTCAAGAGTCTGTTCCATATTGGAAGGATGTTTAGGGAAAGATGGAGAGCAGGAGCTCTTTTTTGTTGTTCAGTATTTGAGAGATAAAAAGGTGTTTAGTTACTACAAAATCATTAGATACTTGGGATGTTTGCACAGATTTGTTGTCTTTGTATGTCTGAATGGCAGATTAAGAACTGGAGTAAGATACAGCAGCTTTACTCTGCCTATTCTCCAGCTTCTGCTGACTTTGTACAAAATGAGGTATTTATGACTACAGAATTGAGTGGGGAGTGGGAGGGTTTCTACTGAACTGCCAGCTTCTCACAGCATGCATACATCTGAAAATGAAACTGTGGATCAAATGCATCCCCAGCAGCTTTCTGTATGTCAGGGATAGCCCTCAAAATGCTGACATTTCCGTGGAGTTCTGCCAATAAAAGAATGACACCACAAGATTTGTAGGGACAGAAAAACAGCCAGAGTTGTTTTCCAGTCGCTGATTTATCTGTGAGCTGTGTACAAACAAATCACAAACTGTGAGTCAAGAAGTCTGTTATACCAAAATTACACAGCATTTCTCAAACTTGTTTCTTAAATATTTATTTTGTTCTTATTCATAGTAGCAGAAGGTGTATGTGCAGAACATTTGGTTACCAATTCTATCAAAATGCTCTTTCTTGGTATTTGACCTCTGCAAAACAAACTTAAATGTGAATTTTCTTTTACTGCTGCTCCTAAAAGTTGTCAAGTAAGCTTTTTTATTAAACTCAGTACTTAAAAGTGATAATTTGCTAGGATGTTCACTGTAAATTACGAATACGCACATACATGTGTTCAAGAAAGCTAATCTTGTCTCAAAAGAATGAAATGGATTCTATTGCTCTTCAGTATCAATGCATTTTTTGAAATGGTAATTTTAGACAGTTTCCCAAAAATTCCTGATGGATGTTATTAGTAATGGGTGTGTGCTCAGTCAGTCACTCTTTACAGAAGGCTTTGTAAAAGTTACCAAAAAAAGAACCTGGTGTTCATAATTAAAAACTACAATGCTTGAACTAGTAGGGGTGAAATTTCATCTCTGTTAAAAGTAAGATACTGTCTTTGATTGCATTTCTGCCATAGCAAACAAATTTCTACTTTTCCCAGAAGAATGGCATGGCGTATTTTGAGATGTGGACTAATCTTGTGCGCATCTTTAGATCTGGAGGGGAAAGAGTCCCGAAGCAGAGTAGTGTCGGTAGTCTCAGGTATTGCATTTTTAAACTAGATGTGTTGGTAAGCCTGGAGCAGGAAAAGAACAATTACTCCCTTTCCTTCTTCTTTCCTTTCACCCAGTTTAATGCTCAATGAGTTCAGTTGCCAATTAGCGATCTCAATAACAAGTGAAAAACTGTTTCTTAAATTTTGGTGGAAAAGTTTGTTACAGTACAGAGGTGCCTACGGCACTGCTGCTGTTCTCTGGAATTCAGGTTTTCCTGTCAGCAGATTGCCATCCCAGTTAGCAAATATCACTGCCTCATTATAGCTGTCAATAAGAATTGAAAACTTTGGCTAAAATTGGTATTCACTTTGTTTCTTCGTGAAAGGAGAAGTGCAGCACAAGTTCCGCTGCTTCTATTTTTAGTGTAGGTTTGAATGCAGAATCTTGTACAGGAGGGTAGTTGTCACTCTTTAAAAACATAATGACCTGAACTGAAATAAATGTATTTTCTGTTAAATTACATTTCCTTTTAATTAATTGTATCTAATTTAAAATTCTGTAGGAGAGGTACTTCTTGTACTCATTGAGATTTTAGCTTCCTATGCAGAAATTACTGTACTAATGCATCATCCAGCACATCTGTGTTAGACTGCATTATTTACTGACATAAAATTCCCAGCTTTGGGAATCCATCAAGTGTAAAGACTCCAAATGAATTATTTAGCTCTGAAGAACCTTTGCAAGAAATGCTACTGTTCTAAGAGAAACAAGAGAGTCTGAAAACTAGGCTTGTTAATCTTAGCAGTAGATTCAATGCCTATATGGGTGTCTTTGTAACAGGCTGCAGAATGTGCTGGGAAACTGTTTATCTTCCACTCTTCATTGCCAACTGCTGAAGCACCGGGAAAACTGAGAAACAGAGATGACAAAAAGCTACTCAACACAGATAAAGAAAAGGTATTTATATGTATAAAGGAAATCCTCATTTATAAAGGAAATGCAGATAATTCCACCCATCAAGTCTGCTACCTACCTGTTCAGTAAGTTAGTTCAGTAAGAATATGAAGTTTTTGATGCATATGCATATCAGTGGAACCTATGGGCAGGGGCAGTGTGGATTTATTCAGATCCACATCTTCTCACTTGAAACTTCCATCATTTTTATTTTTCAGGAGGACATTTGGATTGTGAGTGGTTGCCAACAGATCTAATGTTACTGCATTTCTGTTTTTTAATTTCTTGCAGACACTCTTCCAGCCTCAGGTGAACTGTTACGAGTCCTTAGCCAGAGACTGCGTGGCTAATGGCTGCTGCGTGAATTTGTTCCTCTTCCCAAATCAGTATGTGGACATAGCTTCCTTGGGTCTTGTCACCATGTACACTGGAGGCACACTGTACAGGTACAACAATTTCCAGGTAAGTGGTGCAAGTTCCCAACTTGTCAGCTATTAACAGCTGGGGACTGCTTGTTTTTATTTCAAAGTCTTTTTTGGCAATTTACCTGTAAACTCTTAAAGTAACCGTAGAAAATTTACTTAGCAGAAATGGCAGGTTATGCTACAATTGAAGTGCTGAAATTGTAATTTTACTTTTGCATAGATTGGTTGGCACCTTAAAATTGAATTGACTTACCTAAGTATGCTGACATCTGCAGGGAAGTCAGTTACTCTGTACCTATAGATAAAAATGCTTGCAATAAAGACCAAAACAAAGTCACAACACTACTTGTTTGTTTTAAATGTCAGGGAAATATTTATGGGAAATACGGGACTTCCCTTGTGTCAGGAGCTGAGCGACAGGAGCATTTTTTGTAAAGTGCACAAGGCTACTCTAATTCTTAAGGCCATACCATATAAACTTAGCTTGGATGGACATTACTGGAGATAGGTGTGACTGAACAGAAACTCTGCATGTCTCAGCCTGGTGATGAACTGGTGGATACTTGCACAGCTCTGTTCCTGTTAATAACGTCTCTATTAAAGGAAAAGAGAGATGTAATCCTGAAAAGATGTGATGTCAGGGAGGGGGAGTGTTGGGTTTCTGCTCGTTTGCTGCCACCCAGTGGTGAACTGCAACTGTTCATTTGCTTCACCTTTCTAGCTCAATTCTGATAGCCCACAGTTCCTAACTGACCTCAGGAGGGACATAGAGAAAAAGACGGGATTTGATGCAATAATGAGGGTTCGAACAAGTACAGGTAATGGTACCCCTTGGGAATCAAAATAAATATGAGATAAATATTTATGAGAATTCTAAGTAATACAGTGCAAGAAGTGTATACAAACTTGTAACAGCAGGCTGCCCATTTTATCTTCATTGTGTACCTTTCGGAAAGTACAGACTGAGAAAATGGCTGTGTATCCCCTTACTGTGTACGTCTATGTAAATTTGCCAGTCAGTCCTGATCATTGTGCATGCAGCCTAAAATGCAAAGCAGTCTTAGAAAAGAGTGTGGTTTGCCCAAAGCTTACACGTGTTTTCATTTTCTAAACAGTTCAAATTGAAGTAATGCTTCTGCTTTTTGACCATTAGTTCTTACTTTCAAACACAAGTATTTGGGGAGAGCATAAACACACTGAGTGGCCCAGTGAGTAATGCCAAAGGCTCTGGAGGTCCCTGAGTCACTGCGCTCCTCGATGGCCCACACAGATTCACTTCCTCTCCTACCCAATGGAGAGAAAATGCCACCAGCAAGGAAGATTGGTGGGCACTGCACCCCCGAGGCAGCACACCCTTGAGGGAAAATAGTTGGTTTTTCATTAAGTAAAATTGAAGTTAGAAAACAGTATCCTTTTTATTTGTAAATTGTAAGAGGATGTTGTGTGCTTGCTTTTTCATCTGGCTGTAGGCTTCAGGGCTACTGACTTCTTTGGGGCTATTTACATGAACAACACTACAGATGTCGAAATGGCAGCAGTTGACTGTGACAAGGCTGTGACAGTAGAGTTCAAACACGACGACAAACTGAATGAGGACAGTGGAGCCTTAATTCAGGTAAAAATGCATTGTGTCATTTACTGACACTGTGAGCAACATTTTTTGTTTTTAATATGACTGCAAAGTGTTACACTGTAGGACTGATGGGAGTGATGCATAGCGTGCACATTTGCTGGTGTTGTAGTACCACTAATAATGTTTAATTAACTCGCCAAAGAATGCTACCTTGAAATGCCAGGCTGTTTCAAAGCTAATGACACCTGTATTTCCCTTCTCATTCCACAAATGGGATCCCAGCAGTTCCTGGAAATGTAAATTGGGCAATAATTAAAACTGACCTTTCTGTGCCTGAATTGCCAGTGCTTGGGATACACTCATACCTAGCAGAAGATTCATCCTAACCATTATCAGATAATGTGAGGTTGCTGTTTACTGTTCTAGATGTTTTGTCATGACCTCATGACCTTTTGCTATTTTAATGACAGAAAATGTTTCAGCTTGAAAAGTTTCACAAAAACTGTAGAATTATCTGAACTTTTGTTTTTAAGCTCCTTAGCTTTTATCATGCTCCCATGTATACTTTATAGGTTAGCAGTTAATCCTTGTATGAATACAGCACTGTGAAACATCCACTTTGGGGTGTCTGATGTCACTTACTGGAGACCTGGTGTAGCAGCGATGATGGAAAAAGTGCTTGGTTTATGGATGTTGCACTAGGGTTGTTGAGAGTTTCATATGAGAGTTTCTTGTGGAAGATGCAGTGCAAAGCTGACCAGTTAGTTTAGCTGCAGTTGGTGTTATGCCCTGCAGGTTTTGGCTTGTATCTGCAGACAAGGTGATGAAATTAGTTTTAATTGTGGTGGTAGGAAACAAACATGTGCCAGGCAGATGCATGCAGTACCAGTGAAATGTTAGCAGTTGGGAAATCTTGAGTGCAGTTCCTTTACTTTTCATTCTTGTGAAGTTTTCCTACATGCTAACATTATATAAAGGTAGAGTTGAAGTCATAAGCAATTTCTTCAGTCATCCCTCAAATTCTACTATCTAAGACAATGGAACAGGCAAGATACAAGGGTGGATATAATAGGACCCCACTTGGGCTTACCAAGATTAGCAAGTTTTTCTTTGTCGCTTTTGACAAAAGCTAAAATGAGCAGAGTACGTCTCAGCAAGCTTCTGATCTCTGATACAGTGTGTTTTCAGCTGCATTTCTTTGGGGCATTTTTCTTGATGGCATATTCAGGTATGGTGTACAATGAAGTGGTCTCTTGTTTTCAGATGATACCAGCAGAGTGTAGCATGACAAAGCACTAAGCCTTCCCAACAGCCATCGTTATTGTCGTACTTCTAAGACTAATAACTTTATAACGCATTTACGTCTAATATATTTACATAAAATTTTGAATCTGTTGCTCCTTTGGTTCAATAGTACTGAAGCAGCACCAAAAAGCCAGGCTGTTCCTCAAAAGTAATTCTGTGCCTTTTGTAGGCGGCTCTTGCATGATGATTATTATAATTTTTATTATCATATTACGATCATAATTATATTATAATATAAATCCTATAATAGTAATAATATAAATCATAAAATAATTACGATTATTATATTGTTTATATTATGAATATTATTATTTTTGTTTTAACATTGCAATGAAAGATATCTGGCTCCTCTGTTGCAGTGTGCTGTCCTCTACACATCAGTAAGTGGGCAAAGACGACTTCGCATACACAACATAGGCTTAAATTGTAGCACCCAGTTAGCTGATGTCTACAAGACTTGTGAGACCGATGCACTTATCAACTTCTTTGCTAAGTCAGGTAAAGTCAGAATAAGTTGTGTGTTTTTTTTCTTCTCTAAGCTGGGAATGAAAGGAGGTGGAGTGATACCTAGTGGGAAGTCATTTGTAACTTGCTACTGACATCTCCCTTAAGAGCGACAACATTGAAAAGAGAACTAGATCGTAAATTTTAGATATATGTGTCCCAAAAGAAATGCCTGGGAAGGCTCTTAGAAACAGGTAATGCACAAAAGTGTATAGGCACAGTATTATTTTGTTAGAATTTTTGTTTGGTTTGAGGTGGGTTTGTTGTTGTTGTTGTTTATTGTGAAAATTAATAAATTCTCTAAAATGCTTTAAGAGTCAGAAAACAATGGCCATAGACATAAGTTTAGTAAAATAAAAATCTAGCAGAATACTTTAAAACTTTGCATTTGTCGTGCAAACAAGTAACAGAACCTGTATCAGGCTCTTCTGTTCTTCTGTCTTTGTAGCCTTTAAAGCTATCCTAAGCCAACCACTGAAGGTTGTCAGAGACATCCTGGTCAGTCAGACAGCACACATGCTGGCGTGCTACAGGAAGAACTGTGCCAGCCCTTCAGCAGTGAGCCAGGTAAAGATGTCCCCATGTCAGCCCCTCTTTGCAACAACCACGCTTGCACTGCCAGCAGTACCAGAAAAGAATATTTCAGACATACATACTTTTTGTTTTCTTTCAAATATGATGACAGTGGGATGCAGTGGTAGCAACATACAGAGGCTGTTGTTTTGGGGTGAATGACAGTGCTGCAGAGGAAGGTGACAGCTGTACCACAGAGATGCCAAAGCCTTTTCTTCCTGGTAGAATTACATGCTAACTCTTAGAAGCGTTCACTTCTTTCTTCCATTCCTGCAACGATTGTAGCGGACTGATTTTTTGACATGTAACAACTGTTACTGTCAAAAGACAGAGATAACCCAGTTAGCATCCTGAATTTGCGTATAGATATATCAAGAATGCACTACTGCTAAAAATCTGACATTGAGACAGCAACATACTCCTACCAAAAAAAAATCTATGGTGATTAAAATATGACTTCTTAATTCCTTTATTTACCAGCAGGCAGTAAGAAGCTGTGGGTCCCTCATTACTTTTGTTCCACACTACTTGAAAATTCTCTCAAATGAAGACACCTCTTATTTTCAAATGCTGTCACATTTAGTAATCTACTCACTCTTTTTACAAATTCAGAGCATTTGGGGGTGTCACAAAACTAACAAACAGTAAGGTAAGGTGCTTTCAAATCCTTTTAGCAGCTGTTCCTGATACAAACCTTGTTCCAGTTCAAAGGACAATCCTCGTCTTTGACTTGAACTGAACTCAAATCCCATAAACCTTCAACTTCTGTTTTTCTTACAGCTCTCACAATACTTCGTCTCCCTTCTGGATTTTGAGGTGCTGCGAAAGTGGCTTCTTCCTCACTTTTCTGAACTTCAACTGGCAATTTTCTACTTCAGTACTGAGGTTAATAGCGAAGGACTCCCAACAATATTGGAGGCTTTCAATTT
This sequence comes from Centrocercus urophasianus, assembly GCF_019232065.1. Classification (NCBI taxonomy): domain Eukaryota; kingdom Metazoa; phylum Chordata; class Aves; order Galliformes; family Phasianidae; genus Centrocercus; species Centrocercus urophasianus. Next base: position 35,182,172 of record NW_024884475.1, on the reverse strand, counting down.
ACACTGTTTCCTTCAGTCTCCTTTAAACTATGTTTTCCTATTAGGCTTTTGTGTTCTATTTAATACTTCTAATAATCACAAGCCTGGGCAATGAATTATTTCTCTCAGTGAAGACCAAATGTTAGAACACCAGTGAGGTACTTATTGTGAAAGAAAACAATTAAATATAGCTTGAAAGACCAGCTGTCATTCCCCAGCACATGGGAGATATTAAATAAAAGCCTCCTCTGCCTCTCAGCTCATCCTTCCAGACGCAATGAAGGTGCTGCCAGTGTACATGAACTGTCTGCTGAAGAGCACTGTGCTGACTGGCAGACCAGAAATTCCAACTGATGAGAGGGCGTACCATCGACAACTGGTCATGTCTATGGGAGTAGCTGATACACAGCTGTTCTTCTATCCCCAGCTTCTGCCGATAGTAAGTATGTTATATGCACATCTGTTAGCTGTCAGTAAAACTGTTTTCATTTTAAACTGCTGTGATGTTTTCAACTGTAAAGATGTAGAAGATTTTCTCTGTGCCACGCAGCTGTTACGTGGCCAAGCTGGATTAGTTTTTTTAAAGGGAAGTAGTTGCTAGCTGAACTAAAAGTAGGAGGGAAGAACCCCTAGTTTAAAGAAAACAGGGAAGTAACATGATCAGTCACTGCCATCAGCATCCTCTCATAACTCCACTGTACGCTTAACATGAGCCTGGTTTTTGACCTGGCTAATAAAAAGTGCCAGCTTTAGTCAAGCTCAAGCCTGGTGTGCTCGAGCTTCATATTTGTGGAGAGGTGCTCTTTAGCACCTAGTGTACGAATTGAAAAAGAAGTGACTCCTGATTTCCTCCATCTGGAAAGGAACCACTAAGGTGTAATAAACCTGTTGTTATTACTTTTCAATGTCTAGTTAAAGCATCGCTCACCTTGAAGTCCCCATGTTTGCAACTTACGCACATTTTGCCCTACAGCACAACCTGGATTTGAAGAGCGACGCTGTGCCAGCTGCAGTGCGCTGCTCTGAGGAGCGTCTCTCAGAAGGAGGGGCCTTCATTCTGGCCAATGGTCTGAGCATGTTCCTGTGGCTGGGGGTCAGCACGCCCCCTGAACTCATCCAAGGGCTTTTCAATGTGCCGTCTTTTGCACACATCAGCGCAGAAGCTGTGAGTATATGGAGGGAAAACAGTCCATTTTTCAGAACTCATGATTTTGTAAGACCAGGCCACTGATTAGAGAAACGACTGAGGGAACTTGGAGCATTCATCATTCAACTATAAGCACAAATGGGTGCCAGCAGAAGCTGTTAAGACACCAAAAGTAATGCATAAAAGCTCATAAACTATCTCTCTGAACAATTACAAGACAGCTTTCACAAAGTTTTCAGAGAATCTTAAACTTATGTTATGACATATTAAAATCCTACTGAATATGCATTGGTGAAACTGCAACAAAGCATTCTATGGTAGCTAAAGCTTCTCCTGTAGCCTGAACTTTTCCTGATAACGAATTTTAATGTAGTGATTATTTTAAACTGAAAAATGGCTTAAAGACTGATTGGTTATTCTAGAAGCTTTCCCAAAGGAGATAAAGCATTACCCAGGTTAGAATGACACCCGCAGTAATACACATCATAAATACCAGCAGCCAGTCTTGTACAAATTGTTAATGCAACTGGAAAGTAACAACCAACCTGTGATGCTTCATTCTAACAGACATTACTGCCTGACCTGGCCAATCCCTACTCTAAGAAAATTAAGTCAATAGTGGAGCACATCCAGAACCAGAAGCCCTACACTATGAAGGTAAGAGTTTGCTCAGTGTCAGCCTGTTCCTCACAGCTGTTCAGAAGAACATTACAAGCTGTGATAGATTTTCTTGTAGTTGTGAAAGGCTTTTTACATACCAGGAATCTCCAAATATGCCACTGAATTCCAGCATGCATTCTAGGCAGAAGCATCTCAAATGTACTTAATTCAATAACTGTTACTTAATTATCCATTCAGGATTTTCAGAACTACCCTGAAAAGTCAGTTTTATTCTGCAAACCTTCCTTCACACTGGCTCTTGGTTGTACATAAGTTGCTCTCCTGTGTTTCTAAGGACAGCTACTGAAATGTCATTACCAACGTACTGTTATTTTTTGTCTTTTTTCCTTCAGTAGCATTCCACAGTAGGTAGAAGAAAATGGTACTGCTACTTACTGTGATGGTATCCTAGAAATATGTATGTCTCTCTTTTCAGCTGATGATAGTGAAACAACGGGAGCAACCAGAGATGCTATTCCGGCAGTTCCTCGTAGAAGACAAGAGTATTCATGGAGGAGCTTCTTACGTGGATTTCTTATGCTGTGTTCACAAAGAGATCTGCCAGCTTCTCAATTAAAGAAACTTGAGTATATATAATTTGCCAGTTACTTTCCAATTTTGCAGGAGGGACAGTCATCGGTGCCTGAAGGCTGGCCCACAACTTCAGTGTACCCAGACATTCTGCTGTGCTTTACCAAACCTTTTTTGTGCTCTTTTTGTACAGTTTCATTCCACTCAGCCACTCACCAAATATTTAGTTTACTTATTAAGCTGTAGAATAGAAGTTCTGCACTCAGGTATTAATCTTTGAGGAGTCCTGACTCTAAGCTGAATTGCCAGATTTCAAACTGTCAATGCTTAAGAGCGTTTTCAAGTATCAAAATATAATTTAGAAAATAACTATTTGAATCTATTACTAGCCGTAAATCGTTTAAGAGCCAGGAAAGATGCTAAAAATCCACACAGAAGGAAAAAGTGGTAAGATAATGCTTTTTCTAGAAGTGAGAGCACACAGCTGAATCAGTTTTGCAGCAGTCCTGCAGTTCAGTTTGAGTATTTCAAAGTCCTGCGTGTAAAACTAAGAACTCTAGAAAATAATTCCCTTCTTCCCAGAAAGGGCAAGTATTAATTTTCAACAGAAACAGAGCTCTGGTAACCTTCTACACCCACAGGTATCCAGGACACAAAAATGTCTCTGTTTTATAACTGGACTTCAATAAGCGAGTTCAACAATGGAGCACAGGACAAAGAGCAGTCAAACTATGCTTATTCTAAGCTTGGTAGTTAGCGGCACGCTGTTATGGCACAATCCTCTAGTTTTCAGGGCAGCAATTAATCTAGCATGCTATTTAATTACATTTTCGAAATTGACCATGTTGTGCTTTAGCACATTCGTTAACTGGAATAACTCCCCATAAAACTTAGCTAACCATCTGCTTCTCTCACAGATACAGTGGCAGGTCAACAGTGAGACGGTTGACAAGTTAACTAAAGGTGAGTTGCAGTGCTATAAAAGGAAAGCTTCATGTTTAACACCAGTCCTGTTACAGGGACTGATGAATAAATCAGTCATCACTTAGAAAAATAAATTTCTGTTACTATCAATATTTAAGGTAGAACTTAGAAAGCCAGTCTTTGGCAGGAAGAGCTGTTTACCTCAGTGCTTCTTCATGCTGTAAGTTTAAGACCAGTGCCTCTACACACAACATTTGAATTTCTCCAGACTTGAAAAGCTTGTTACAAATATCAGTATTTCACAGAAGGCAAAACCAAAATAGAACACAGCCTCACAAGAGAGTGTAAGACATGGGCCTCATAAAAAAAAAAAAGTGCCTTTGATCATGCTCGTGTCATTAACTAGTATTTATCCTTTTCATAGATAAAATAAGCAGTCCAATGCACATTCTTGACAGCTCATCAAAATAGCTGCATCCTTGTGCACTGAACAACTCTTAAAAGAAATGGATATATTACAAAAGGTCACGCACACCGAATTCAGCTGTCAAAATAAGCTCTTTGCTGGAGACATTTTACTTTGTAAAAAGTACTTGTTGCCTTTCCAGATCAGCGTACTTTGTAAAAATGACAGCAGCAACTCTGATGTGTAAAAACATAAGGAATTATTAAATATAATTATAACACATGTGTTTATTGTAAGACAATGTCTCACTTTCTTTTTTAATTTTAATGCTATCAGCCTCTCTATCAAAAGCTATCCAGTACCTCTTAAACTGTACCTTCTAAAACTGGCACCCACAACACTACAGAGGGCGGTTCTAGGACGACCAGCAAGGGTTGCTTCAGTTTGCACAACTCCTCCCCTGCCGTTCCTCCCATACGCACAAGACAACATAATCACCACACTGACCAGGAAACAAAGCAAAGTTAAAGGCACAAGAGCAATTAGTTCCTACAAAGCAGAGACAACGTTCTGGCACAACCAGCAATTAGTGAATATTAAGGGTTTGACCAATGTAGCTCATCTTCTCCTACTCAAGGAAGCTTACTCTGGATTGTAGACTTCTCAGTGTTTAGTTCCTCTGTCAACATCAAGCTCAGTCTATGGTAGGAATACTCAGTGGAAGGCTGAAGTGTCTCTCCAATGCCAAAAATAAAAAAGCAAAATAGCAAGCCTGGTTAAAAAAAATATGTCAAGTAAACCTTTAGAGATAACACAGTAACATTTAGGTGAATCACAGAATGGTAGAGATGCTGGGATTCTCATAGATAAAGGCACTGTAATTAGGGAAGTGTCTGTACTCAGCTACTGAGCAAAGAGTTCTTTTCAGCTAAAGCTTTTCAATTCTAAAAGCTAAAGTTCTTTTCAATTAAAGCGTCCCCCCTCAGAGGCAGGGCAAAGCTGCTCACACAGTTTGCTCCCACCACAGCCACGCTTGCTTAGAATCTAATCCCTTACCTTATGCCATTCAGTTTGCTGATCGCCAGAAGACCGCATTTGTACCATCACTGTCTTCTCTTTGGTCAGTTCAGGCCACATAAATAACAGCAAGAACTTTAGGACACCTGTTTTACATCTACAATTCTGGAGCAAGGTGTCAAACATATTTCCATATTGCATCTTATTTCAGACCACAGCAGCAGCAAATTCACCACCACTGCTGTAGCTAGTAGCAGGTTTACCACTTCCCCAAATTCCACTTGATATTACCAACATAACTGAGATATATGTACAAAATTAGTAAACAAATAATGTTTAGTGATAGTACCTTTGCTAGGCAGTGGAGCAGAGCACCTAGTATCATTCCCATGTGTCATCCGCATCATGTAACAGAGTTAAGAGGTGAAGGATTATTCTGTCTGAACTTGCCTTTAAGGAAAGGAATATCTGGTTGTGGTAGCACAAAAACCAGGCAATGGTTCTCTGCTTGCTTGCAGCAAGCGGGTCAAAAGGGCACAAGAGCACCATGGAAACACAGCAGGCAGTGGCATCCTACCCCTGCCCGCTGCTGACCTGTCTGAGCTGCTTCTAATTACAGACACTCCCAAACTACACTATCCTCAGCATCACCCCCATTAAAAGGGGAAGGTTTCAGCCAGGCTGAACACCAGAGTTGTGCACCTACATTCAACAAACCTTTGTTTCTCTTTCATAAGATAGAGACACCAACAAACCAACGTAACTGTGCTAACTCTGCCTTTCTCTGAACAGACAGTCAATAAGAAGAATGCGAAACTGAGCTCTAACAGTTGCTGGTTTTGAGTATTTTTTGTAGAACTAGGCACTGGCTAAACCAATTATTTTAAAGCTATGAAAAAATGAGATGTGATACATTAATCTGTAAAGTTAGTAAAAATGTATTCATTATATTAAAGTGCACTTTAAAAACTACTGGCGTGGCAATCCAGTGGTATGTATTAAAGAAAATCTTTAGTATGCTCTTTGTGCACAGACTGCCCAAGAATGCAGACATCTTCCCTGAATTTGAAAGAGGCAAAAACCGAGCCATTCCTTTGGCTGCCTGGAAGAATCACAGCAGTGTCTATATAATCATGAGACAACCCTGTTTATTTGGTTTCAAGCACAAGGAAGTAAAAGCTTTCAAAATTACACTTCAAAAGATATTTATTTTAGATACTGCTCCCTCCATCCCCCTTTCTCACAACTTAGATGAGCGTAATGGAAGCGTAAGTAAGGGAGAAACTTTTTTTGTTTGAAAGATGCAGAATAGCTTTTCCTCTTAGAGTACAACTGTCCTTTATACGGGGCTTGGGTGTCCAAGAAGTTTGTGTTTATGTCATGATACAATGGGAAAACATGTACAGGTTTCTACCCTAGAAGAGTTTAATTTGCCAAAAGAAAGCAGAGTTCCTTCACGATTAGTGTGCAGTTTTACTTCATCTGTTCAACACAAATCAAGTAGAAAATCTAGTGAGACACCAGTACTGTCACTGGCGCCCACATCCCCATTCTGTACTGCCACTGGCTATTTTCCAGGCAATACTCAACATGCTACATGTAATTCTACACAAAAAAATGCTCTAAAAACTTCATAAAGCAAAATGAATTCTATGCCCCATTAGGAACACATCCATATCACTTACCTATGTACTTAAAGCCTGTGGAGAGAGCAGGAGTTCATACGCAGAGCTGCTATCCAGAACAAAGTTTTAGCAAGATACAGGTAGGTGCACACCCCATTCATCAGAGCACCAGCCTGTCACATGCCGCCACTTTCACCTACACTAAGGTGTCACAGTGACTGACCTACCACCAAGATACGTCTTCATGTGACGTACAGCAGCTCCTGCAATGACCATGAAAGTTGTTACACACACATCTAAGTAGTGCAATTCTAAGCTCTGGCATAAGTGTTAAGATTACAACACTCAAAAACTTTAGTTAATCATAGCTAGGACTTGTTTTTCCCTCTCTTTCTTTAATTGCTACAGTAATCACACTCAAAATTATTCCACGTTTTTCCACAAACTTACCTTGCTTTTTCAACTATGGAAACAACCCCGTTACATGCAGGTTAGTAAGCTTTCCTTGCCTTTATTAGGTTGACCTTCACCCCATTATATTAGTCGATTCCCACTACAGTAATAAAGGTGCCAACATCACCCTTTGGGTAGAAGAACATACACAGAAACAGGGGTCTCATTACCTGTCACTTTCAGTTACTCAATATGTCCTTAAAAGGCCATGTTCAAGAAACAAACGTATGTGTTCAATGTTTCAGTGAGCTTCATCTTTAGAACACGTTCTGGATACTTCTGTCCCCAGCCAAGGATTTCAGAAAATCACAGTGCTCTAAAATTAATTCCTTGACTCGATGACATTTAACCACCATTTTCCGAGCAAAACTGTTTGCAACCTAAATTCCACTGACTAAAGCACCTATGAACAAGCCCGCGTTCACGGTACTGCCTAGGGAAAAATCTTAAAAAATTCTAAAAGCACTGCCTACTAACTTACACAGATCTCCTGCATCTCAACCAATTTATCTTAACTGACCATGTCAGAATGGAAGGAATCCTTAGGTTAATGGCTGGATTTGCACACAATCGTTAGCAGCTGACTGGTATTCTGAAATCCCTTTCAAGCTAAATGCTAAGACATTTCACGTATCTTGTCAATGTAATTGTCAGCTCCTTCACCTGATTTATACAGGGGGTATATAGCATATTTCAAGTCCTATAAGCCTCTTCCAAAATGGAAAGACATGACAACATCAAGACAGGCATCCCAAATCAGATTGGTGGCTTTATGTTCTCATTAAAACTAGAAAGGAAGAAATTTGTTAGGCTTTTTATCTTCAAAGATAATGTGCTGAAATTAAGGCAACTGCAGCAAATGAAATATTCATCAGTTCCTTGACAATGAGTGTTATCCTATTTCTGTTAAAGCATTAGAACTGAGAAAATAACTGAAAACTTTTTTTTTTTTTCAAAGCTTTTCATCTCTAGTCACAACTTCAGATGTGGCCCAAATTAACAGCAATTTAAAAAAGCAACCATGCGTTTTTCACTGTGTTAAGTGGGGGAAGAAGCAGCAGTTACTCACTACAGCATTTTCTATCATCTCCACAATCCCAAATATGCTCCATTTATGTGCTACTTTGTTACCTTTAGAGGCAATCCACAGTTGAAACACCACCTTCAGAATACTTCCAGTGAGCAACTTTTCTTCAATGATGACATGTAGAAAAACTTATTTCCTTCCCAGTCACCTCAATTAGAAAAGTAAGGAAGGCTGCTTGTTAACAATTGCAATTCCTTTGTGAAGATGGGCCAGCCAGATAAATAAAATCTACCGCTCACGTATCACACATCACAAGTCTCAAGCAACATCCTGGCTTCTGCAAACTAATACAGAAACAACCCAGCTACGTTTTTCTGAGTCTCATCTTCAGTGCAGGCCATACCAAGCACCAAATGACCACCTGTGGACATAGAAGAAAATGGTAACTCTCGTTTCTCTCTTAGAATTCTAACTAAGGAAGAAAAAAAGATCCGCCACTGGTACACAGGCTGCCTTTTTAAGGTTAAGTGTCTTCAGTATTTACGTTCTCAGTAAGGACATCATTAGGGCAAAAATCAAGAAGAAAATGTTTTCTTACTGCAGCATAACATCTATCAAGTGCTGCTGTAAGCAGCGTTTGGCAGACTGCTGTTAAAACACACCCCCTCCTCCCAGTTCCAGCCACTCTTCAGCTTTCCAAGTCTAACAGCAAGAAACAAAACATAAACAATAGGTGAATTTCATTTATCCTTTAACAGCCCCTTAATAAATACACCATCAAGGCTGTGAAGTTGACCAGACCCTACAAAAATGTTCATGCTAAGATTTCACAAACACTTGGTGCCTCCTCTTTTCTAACAGTAGATAGGAAACCACAATAAAACTTACTTATTCCAAAAACCTTAAGAAAGTAAACTCACAAAATATTAATATTTCAACATTAGCTTTGATAAACAAGTTTAATAATTCACTACTGTACAGAACAGTTACTTTAAAGTTAGACTTCAACAGATAAACATTTTGAGACTTAAAATCCAATTTTCCAAAATCCATACCTACAAATTGTAAGACTTCAACAGCCAGATTTGTTCTGTCTGCCAAGTGTTGCTCTGGAAGTTCGGAGTTGCAGTTTTGCTAAAAACCAGTGCTGTACTGTACATACCAGATCGCTTTCTTTCTATACCGTATTCTGGACCCGATCACCAATAGTCTATTTCCAATCCACACCAGGTCAGCAGGCAAAGCAAAATCCTTGGTTCGGTTGCTGAGACTTCATCATTCAGGTGATTACTTTCAGGAAGCTGTCACTGATAGCATTACCTCACTTCCAATATGGCCTCTGATGAGGTCTTTCTATTATACACAGTGCAATTGCTCTGCAATGAAACTGGGCTTCCCTGCTGAAGATGATGACTATTAACAGAGGTAGGGTGAAAATCCTTACTCAAGAAGCAATCCAGACCTACACGGAAGTTCCGGACAGGATATAAACACACAACCTGTTACTCTTCATGAAACACAACATGTGACTGCACAGAATTACCACTCTCTCCATTATAGGCATGAAAAGTGAGTGCATATACTTCACAAAACAAACGTAAAACTTATTCCTTTTTCCCAAGAAAAATTCGGGAAACTTAAACCAAATAAGAAAAAATAAAACTCTATTTATTTGCTTCTTAGTTTAAAAGAAGTTAAAATTGGTGTCAATATTGACACAGCAGTTTTTCTTCCATGAGTAAGAGAATAAGTCTGCCACTGCCATGCAATTCAGAACTGCATTTCATGCCTAATCCCCCATATTAATGCAAGTCAGTCCAAACCTGGAACTGTAAAGAATGAAGAAGAATCCATGTTTTGGAGAAAATTACCGTTAAAAAAACCCATAACTTGCAAGTACTTGCAAAACAGAAACAGCAAGTATCTTCATTTCAGTCTCATCTGCAGTTTAAAGAGATGGCTCTGCTTTGACAAACAGAAGCTGTCAGGAGGCCCAGTTTAGCACCTTCAGGTGCTGCTGCCAAGTGAGGTGATCTGCCTGGCCAGTCACTGGAAGGCAGACTATTTGGAATTGCTTGCACCAAAAATAATTTTAAAAGTCACGGAGCTTGTGCTTCAATAATAATTCATTTTAGCAAAAGAAATATTAAGAAGATTCAGAGATGGGACAAGGGACTGGGGGAAGAAGCAATTTCCTAAAAGTCATCAGCGTGTGGGGAAGCCTCCCCTGTGGGTACCTCCTCGTCCCCCTCTGAAGCCACCCCTCTCACCCCGAAAATTAGTTCTGTTCCTCTCTCTGCCGCGTTCTCCTCGGCCTGCTGAAGTCCCACCTCTTCCTCCTCCCCTCGGAGCACCGCCTCCACGGTCAGACTTCGACTTGGGCGGTGGTGACTTGGGCCGAAGCCTCTCGATCTCTTCGGTGCAGCCAGTCAGGTGGGAATTTGGAGCAGTGAAATATGAAGAGTACGTTTCTGCATTGAAATTACTGTTTGTGAGGGTGGGTCCTACAGTCAGCCATCCTAAGGAACAAAACCAGAGTCAATGAAAGCAATAACAAATTTCATGCTTGGAGGCTTTAATTTCCTTCTTCCCATTAAGGGAACATTCAAGTGATAGGAACAGATACTTATCTACATATTGGACAGAATGAAAAAGATCATCTCTAGGAAAGTCACAGTTGATAAAAGTTGATTTTACATTAATTTGTAATGGATTTTTGCGTTTTTTTGTTGTTTTTTTTTTTTTTTTTTTTTTCAGAGTGGAGGGCTGGGGAGGGAACATCCAGGTTGTAGTTTTGCAACATCCCTTCCCACCTGTTCCTATGCTGCATCTTCCAGCTTCTCTGCTGAGATTGCACTGTAAACCAGATCAAAAAATTCATCTAGTTTAAAGACAACCTACACCTCTCCTTTTTCTGCCTTTTTCAAAAGGTGCTTGTCTCAAACAAAACCAATCAAGTCAGCACAGCCAGGAGCACAGCATGCTGTAAACATGCATCTGAAGACAAAATAACAATGCTGCTGCTGAATCCTATGATATGCAGACAGAGCTTAGAGTTCAGTCAATCCGTTTATGTACAAACGTAGCAGTCAGTGAGCCCTTCAGCTTTACCACTTGAACCAAGGAGGCAGGCATTTAAATCAAGTACGTTCATATTTCTTTGCAATGTGAACTAAAATTGGGTTGGGCCACTTGAAAATGTCACTGGAAATTTAATTTTTAGTTCATCATCTTAATGAAGAAAAACGTGGCTCAGTGATCTCAACAATGTATTTTAGGGGAAACAAGAATTCAAAGAAACACCAAAAAAACCCCATGTCTGTTTGTTCAGGTTTTCACAGTTCACAAAGCACTGTGAAGATCTACAAATTCAAAACTGAGTAATTCTACACTCAAAATGCTGATTGGTAAGAGCACTGTGCTCTGCCAACTTCTTGAACAAAGAATAGGAGATTTAGAGTATGCAATCCAGTAGCAAGATAACCATTACATTTAAAAAACAAAACACTATTAGACAAATATGGAACAGTGTGACAGTAACTTACAAGACTTTACCTACAACAGCACTGAAGTAATGCCTAAATAATATTTTTCTACTTGAAAAAAAAATAATAATAAAAATAAAAGAACAATGCATATCAAGGAAGAAATCCCAGCAATGCAATGCTATGGGCTCATCAAAGAACAGCTGATAATCTCTCTCACTTCTCTACAGTATTGTGAGCAGAAGTGAAAAAACACTTGGATATTATCTTAAGTAAAACACTGCCTACAGCTCACCTACTGATACAGCTCCTTTTCCAACAGCCATAAAAAAACCCAAATGTTTCCTATCGTACGTATTATTAGCATTCACATTCAGCAAGCAGGCCATGGTTGGACTTGTATCCATTTCTCCTCTGCCATCCAAACAACTAGTCTCTAATTAGTAGGAAACACTGCTATACAAAACTGCAAGAAGAATCTAAACCAAGAGCAACCACTACACTTTCACCTCTCCACACCTCCTTCCCCTTTATTTCCAAAGGAGCACGTTGTACCATAACTGTTGACAGACCAACACAGAACCCGTCTGTGCAAAGCATGAGCACACTGTCCATAACATCAGGTACAAAGACGCTCACTTCAAATACTTGTGGATAACTGAAACATACAGGGCACTTGTACTCTATTCCACATCAGATTTTAAGGCAGAAACAGCAGTCTATCCTCCTGTAGCGAAATTCCTTCATCAAGTACACGATAAATTGAAAAACCTGACTAGTAAGACAAATAAAATGCAGTGACCTTCAATCCAAACAGTACATTTATACGTGTTTTCTACCATGCTAGATGAAACACTCAGTGTAAGACTGCATCTTGAGATACTGACAATAGGACAGACTCCACGCTCAAGGGAATTTAAAATCAGTTTAGAAAAAGAAACAATGCTCCTATAAAGTATAACCTCTGTAATGTGTGGAAAATTAAATGTCAGCTGATTTTTTTTTTTTTTAATACGCACTGATGAATTAAAGACCAGAATAAGTGAAAAACACTGGTTAAAAAAAAAACTCTGAAAATGTGATAGCTGTCACAGACCTGCCAAACAGCATGGCTTCCTGACAGAAAGATCTTCACTTTAATTAAAAATACAGCTCCTTGAAATCTATTGTCTGACACATTACTTATCTCTGGAAATCTCTCTGGGATATTTTTAAAAGCAGAGATCTGCTACTGTGTCTTGTAGTGAGAAAGACATTTCGATTTTTATAGGTTCAGTGATGTTCACTTTACTACAGTAATTCCAAAAAGCTGAAGTTCAGTAGGACGGAAATATACGGAGTGTGACCTCACAAGGCAGAAATCACACAATCCAGTACTCCAGTAGAATACTGAACAATTTCAGCATTTACTTTCAATTACAGATATGGGGAAAACAGAAGTCTAAAGCACCTTCTTATTGTTCTATGTTTAGTTCTAAAAACATTTATGAAAAAAACAGAAAGCAGTGGTAATCTTAACCTGTGATGCGGACTTGTTCCTATATGCAACAGTAATAGCAGAAATTGGAACCATAACTGTAATATTGCTTGTTATGGTTCTGTATGTATGCATGCATGTGAGATCTAAGGGTCAAGCAAAATTTTCTGCTATCAGATCATGTGGGATAGAACATTAACTAGACGAAAAGTCACTTTTTACTATCTAAACACTTGATACCACTAAAGTACTATCACAGCAATGGGAGAATTGTCAAGCGATGCCAAAGTCTTCCCTGCTGCTGAACACTAGGATCGTTAGTTGCCTAGGAATCTTCTCCAGCCAGGAAGGGAGAATACTCCCACTGTCTAGTAGATGCTCACTACAGAAAAGTAACCAAGACAAATAGTCTGGCTCATATGACTCCTTGTTCAAAAAGCTTAGTGAAATCTATTTTATTTTACTGTCTGAAGTTGCAGCTACTGCAAAACCTCACAGAAAAAGCATGCACTAAGTCTAAATATTATTATTTTCTCACCTTCCATCAGACCTCATCAGGTGGTCCCAGATACTGAAGAGGGTTATTAAAAGAAACTAAAATGTAACTATTTGACAAACATCACATGTACCTGGTCGAATTGTACTGTCCCTTCCAAAAAGATGAAGACGCCGTCGTCCTAGGCAGAAATGCTCAATGATGTGGAAAATCTCTACAGGTTTTTCAATATTGCCAATTTCAGGCTCTTCTGTGATAATGAGGTCAATGTCAACATTAGCATGGATGAAGTCACCATCTGTACTGCGACGCACGGTTCCTTTAATGCCCATGAGGCAGTGCTCCTACATACATAGGAAAGAAGAGCACCTGTCACATGCTGCACATATGCCTGATGTTTGAGGAAAGGAAATTCTAGACAGAGTAGATCCTATTTTTAAACAGAGAATGTCCTGAAGCATGAACTAGAAAAACAGAACAAGCTGAAACTATCAGCAGAGCCTTTTGAAAACAAAGCAGAGTGTAGTTCAAGCTACTTGGCTTGTTTGGTGAATTACACTACAGAGTACAAGAACTCAAACAGAAGTTGAAGTAAAGTATTTGGACCACTTCAATAACAGCAAAATTGGAGCTTTAAGCTAGAAATGCTGAGAAGTCACAATCACAGAATCACAGAATGGTAGGGGTTGGAAGGGACTCCCGAGATCATCGAGTCCAACCCCCCTGCCAAAGCAGGTTCCCCACAGCAGGTCGCACAGGTAGGCATCCAGGCAGGTCTTGAACAGTACGTGTGGTAAAGGTAAGAGTGAGGGATCAGTTTATTTCATCAGCATTCCGATCCTAACTTAATTCATACAAATAATTTTCAAAGCTCCCAGTCATATAACAGTGAAAATCAGATCTAATTTTTGCAGACCGTAAATTTTAAAAGTTGTTTCAGTGCTCAAAATTAAGGGAAGTGATCCTTCCCCCCCTCTGCTCTGCCCTGGTCAGACCTCACCTGGAGTACTGTGCCCAGTTCTGGGCTCCCCAGTACACAAAAGACAGGGATCTTCTATAGAGTCCGGGGGGGGGGGGATCACAAAGATAATAAAGGGCCTGGAGCATCTCCCCTATGAGAAAAGGCTGAGCGAACTGGGTCTGTTCAGCCTTGAGAGAAGACGAGTCAGAGGGGATCTGGAGGATCTGATCAATGTCTATAAATACCTCAGGTGTGGGAGGGAAAGGGACAAGGCCAGAGTCCTATCCCTACACACCACTGAAAAGACAAGGGGAAATGGCCACAAACTGAAGCACAGGAAGTTCCACACAGATGTATGTAAGAACCTCCCCACAATCAAGGTGACAGAGCCCCGGAACAGGCTGCCCAGGGAAGTTGTGGATTCTCCTTTTCTGGAGACGTTCCAACACTGACCTGGATGTCCACCTGCACAACCTGCTGCAGGGGGCCTGCTTTGCAGAGCAGTTGGATTCGATGATCTCCAGAGGCCCCTTTCAGCTCCTGCAATTCTGTGATTCCTATCTAGAAGACACTGCATCAAAAAACGTAAAACCACTATCAAACTATCTAAACAGTCTCTGTAAATCCTGTCAGCATTAAAAAAAATGTTTGCGAAGTGTAACAAGCACTGCTTTCCTTTCTTCTAAGACATTAAAGATCTGTGGGACTGACTAGTTTGTAGGATTTATGAATAAGAAAGAACCTCAACTGGTTCTTTCTTTCTTTGAGGTACTAGGAACAGTACCTCAACTGGTACAGGACAAAAATGCAGGCTCTACATGTTCATTTTCAGGTACTGTTTATAGGAATACTAAGCTCAAACAAACTATTTTCCCCTGATATCATAAAACACTGATTTACTAAGTGTCTTCATATGACCATAAAAAAGTTGCAGACAATAATGTGTGATCATTTCCAGACTTTCAGGAAGGTTTTTTAAGAGTTAGTAATAAATATGAAAGGAAGAACAGGTGACCCATCAAATACATGCAGCTGATCAACTGTGTGGATGCTACGTGGTTTCTGGACCTTGAATGTAACTAAACAGAAAAGCAGGATATGATACCCATTAAGCAGAGCCTCACAGATGTAGCCTTTACAATTATCCAAAGTCTTATTTTTATAACATATGAATTGCTACTCATTAGTATCTTAGATTCTATAAAAGGTGACATGGCATAATGCCTCCATCTAGGGAAATGCCTAATCTAAACCCAAATAGATAGGATTTGATATTGTAACTGTTGGAAATCCATCCTGCACAACAGAGCTATTCATTTAGTCAAATCAAGCTAGTTCAATTTTTATATTTATTACATCATGACTTCAACCCAACCTTCCAATGAACAGAAAAATCCTAACAACAGAATCTATTCTCCTGTTAACAAACGGAGCGCCTAAATGGAGTCGAAATCCTCCTGTATCAGTTTTAGCCTCTCCCTCATGGGCGAGCTGCACATATTTGCAATACTATACACAATAAACATGCAGTACTCACACTTAAAAATGTTTATAGCTAATACATCATACTTCCAAACAAGCTTTAGATTAATACAAATGCAAGCCAAAGAAAAACTGAAGTTATCTTCAATAGAAGCTTATAGTCCAAAATAACTTGCAAATCGGAGAGTTGAGGCTGTTTAGCACTAATGAATGATTAATGAACATAGAATGAGCCTGAGGTTAATGACACTTTATCAGTCAACCCTATCTTCAGTAACGCTGCCACAGTTGCATCCAGACATACACAGAATAATTACTTACTAATCCTACTAGCTTTTTTTCTAAGGTCTTGAGTAAGATACATTCCAGTCTCTTAAATCAACATACTTTGCTTTTTTTTTCCCCCTCTGCATCTCTTCCAATACAGAACCTCTACAGCACGTACCTATAAAACTGCTGAGTTAAAACTAAGCTGACTAACTCAGTCACTAGTGTGGGACATTCTGTCATGGTTCCATGTTTTATGGGTTTTCTTGGGGGGTTCAGTATTCCACATCAAAACATCATGTAGTGTACGGGGCATTGAAGTGTCACTGCCCCATTTCCAGCTACCTATCCCTGTACATTACAGCAGTCACGGGATCTGGCCCTTCTGGGTGGGGGGGCGCTCTCTTGCTGCCTGGCAGTGGGTGCTGGAGGTGCTTTCCTGGCCGTTCCAAGCTTTTCAGGTTTGAATCAGTCCCGGGAACTCTCTCTCTCATCTTGTCTGATTTATTCATCTCAATTTCAATTAAATTGTATATATTGTGTTATTTTGTATTCCAGTATTATAGTAAATAAGTTTTCCTCCATAGATTGTTGCCGCTGTTCTTCTCCTCCCTTCCTTCCTTCCCATTTCTGTGGGACTGGGGTGTGGTGGGGGAGGGCAGAGGCCTGTTGCCCCCTCTCACAGACGCAGATTAATCTAGTCAACTCTGTGACAGATTTTGGTGGAGAATGCAGGCATAACTGCTTTTTAGCTTTTAGAACGAATCTCTTTTTCTCTCTGCTCTTAGAGAGCTTCGTTAGGGAGCATTATCAGTAGTTCAGGTTTCTGTGCTGGAAAACCTGACCTTGAAAGATTAGGCGTACTGTCAGTGTTCTGGAATATTTGTAAACTTTGAGCATACTCAGTCTGAGTAGTGCCTTTTTTTTTCCTTTTTTTTTGCCCTCCTCTTGTTGGCTTCAATTCATTAACCCCTTTTTAGCAGGCACCAGCAATGAACCCACTCATTATTGTTGGGGTGCTGGGTAAAGGATTAAAAGCAATGGTGTTATTCACAACCTACTGGCCAATAATCCATCTCACACTTGTGTGTTGTGGAATTGCATTCATATATAACTACCTAATGGCACTGATGGAGACACCTATATTTTATTTATATGCAATGTGATATGATTTGAATTTTGACATTTACATCCCAGAAGGAATGGCTAATTTCACAAACAGCTACATCCCAAATGGAATAGCTAATTTTACAAACAACACGATGTTCAGACCAGTCTCTGGGTTTTCTTCTTGGTCTGTCGAATGTTTTTCGAATCTTGAATTAATACTCATGTTGGTGTGCGTGTCATTAAGTTCTCTGATTGTATTTGTAATTGTGAATAATAAGAGGAAGAAGTCTCCTCCAAAACCAGAGAATGATGACTGGCAGGGAATACGGAGAGGTTTAGGAAAGGTCTTAGAAGCACGGGGACCCACAGTATCATGGGATTTTACTCTTGAACACCTGTGGGATCCTGAGAAACTAAGCCAGTATTTGAGCCAGGGAGTGATCAGCAAAACTCACTCGCCTTTTAACAGCCCCATATGGCCAGTGCATAAAGCCAGTGGAGAATGGAGGCTGACGGTGGACTACTGTGGCCTGAATGAAGTCACACCCCCACTGAGTGCTGCTGTGCCAGACATGTTAGAACTCCAGTATGAACTGGAGTCAAAAGCAGCCAAATGGTATGCCACCATTGACATTGCTAATGCCTTCTTTTCCATTCCTTTGGCCAAAGAATGTAAGCCACAGTTTGCTTTCATATGGAGGGGTGTTCAGTATACCTGGAGCCATTCGCTCCAGGGGTGGAAACACACCCCGACCATTTGCCATGGGTTGACCTGAACTGTATTGGAACAGAGCAGTGCTCCTGAACACCTGCAGTACATTGATGACATTGTGTGGAGTGATACAGCAGAAGAAGTCTTTACAAAAGGAGAGCAAATAATCCAAATTCTTCTGAGTGCTGGTTTTGCTATTAAGTGAAGCAAAGTGAAAGGACCTGCCCAGGAGATTCAGTTCCTAGGTATAAAGTGGCAAGATGGCCGTCGTCACATCCCGACAGATGTGATCGACAAAATCACTGCTATGTCTCCACCCACTAGCAAAAGAGAGACACAATCTTTTCTGGGTGCAGTGGGCTTTTGGAGAATGCACGTTCCAAACTACAGCCTCATTGTAAGCCCCCTTTATTATGTGACACGAATGAGAAATGAGTTTACATGGGGCCCTGAGCAGCAGCAGGCTTTTGAACAGATTAAGCAGGAGATAGCCCGTGCCGTGGCCCTAGGGCCAGTACAGACGGGACAGGGTATAAAGAACATCCTCTATACCGCTGCTGGAGAGAACGGTCCCACTTGGAGTTTGTGGCAAAGAGCCTCGGGAGAGACCTGAGGCCGAACCCTGGGATTCTGGAGTCGAGCCTACAGGGGGCCGGAAGAGGGCTACATTCCAACTGAGAAGGAGATCTTAGCCACGTATGAGGGGGTTCGGGCTGCTTCTGAAGTAATTGGTACTGAAACACAGCTCCTTCTGGCACCTCGACTGCCAGTGCTGAACTGGATGTTTAAAGGAAAGGTTCCCTCCACCCATCATGCTACTGATGCCACTTGGAGTAAGTGGATTGCACTGATTACACAACGAGCACGGATGGGGAACCTCAGCTGTCCAGGAATCCTAGAGGTCATCATGGACTGGCCTGAAGGTAAAAAGTTTGGAACACCACCAGGAGAAGAAGTATCACGTGCTAAAGAGGCCCCACCATACAATGAACTACCAGAGAATGAAAAGAAATATGCCCTGTTCACAGATGGATTGGGTCGTATTGTGGGAATGCATCGCAGATGGAAATCTGCTGTGTGGAGCCCCACACGACAAGTTGCAGAGGCCACTGAAGGGAAAGGAGAATCCCCAGTTCCAGGTATCTATCCCTATTTAGCACTAATGAATGATTAATGAACACAGAATGAGCCTGAGGTTAATGACACTTTATCAGTCAACCCTATCTTCAGTAACGCTGCCACAGTTGCATCCAGACATACACAGAATAATTACTTACTAATCCTACTAGCTTTTTTCTAAGGTCTTGAATAAGATACATTCCAGTCTCTTAAATCAACATACTTTGCTTTTTTTTTCCTCCTCTGCATCTCTTCCAATACAGAACCTCTACAGCACGTACCTATAAAACTGCTGAGTTAAAACTAAGCTGACTAACTCTGTCACTAGTGCGGGACACTCTGTCATGGTTCCATGTTTTTTGCTTTTTTGGGGGGTTCAGTATTCCACATCAAAACATCATGTAGTGTACGGGGCATTGAAGTGTCACTGCCCCAATCCCAGCTACCTATCCCTGTACATTACAGCAGTCACGGGATCTGGCCCTTCCGGGTGGGGGGGCGCTCTCTTGCTGCCTGACAGTGGGTGCTGGAGGTGCTTTCCTGGCCGTTCCAAGCTTTTCAGGTTTGAATCGGTCCCGGGAACTCTCTGTCTCATCTTGTCTGATTTATTCATCTCAATTTCAATTAAATTGTATATATTGTGTTATTTTGTATTCCAGTATTATAGTAAATAAGTCTTCCTCCATAGATTGTTGCCGCTGTTCTTCTCCTCCCTTCCTTCCTTCCCATTTCTGTGGGACTGGGGTGTGGTGGGGGAGGGCAGCGCCCCGTTGCCTCCTGTCACGGACATAGATTGATCTAGTCAGCTCTGTGACACACTCACTGTCAGAAGCCAGGAGATGCTAACTGATCTGACTCATGCTGTACATCTGCGTTCAGAACCATCAGTTGATCTTCCAGAGTTATTTTTCACGACTACATCAATTTAAATATTTAAAGCTGTGAATTATATTTTAACTCTAAATTCAGTCAAATTCTACTGCCAAGTTTCCTTTCAATCAAAAGACATTCCTCTAGCAACAATTTCACTAGTCTAATTTGGAAATAGGTTTGTGTATTACACAAGAGGCATTACTAAAAGACTAGATATTTGTTATTCACCCATGACTGGAACCACTCAGAAGACAAAACAACATACATTACAATCACAGAATCACAGAACTGTAGGGGCTGGAAGGGACCTCCAGAGATCATCGAGTCCAACCCCCCTGCCAAAGCAGGTTCCCTACAGCAGGTCGCACAGGTCGGCATCCAGGCAGGTCTTGAACATCTCCACAGAAGGAGACTCCACCACCTCCCTGGGCAGCCTGTTCCAGTGCTCCGTCACCTCACTGTAAAGAAGTTCTTGTGCACATTTGTGCGGAACTTCCTATGCTGCAGTTTCCGGCCGTTTCCCCTTGTCCTGTCTCCACGTACCACTGAAGAGAGACTGGCCTCACCACTATGGCCCCCACACCTCAGATATTTATAGACCTGGATCAGGTCCCCTCTCAGTCTTCTTTTCTCAAGGCTAAACAGACCCAGTTCACTCAGCCTTTCTTCATAGGGAAGATGCTCCAGGCCCTTCACCATCTTTGTGGCCCTCCGCTGGACTCTTTCCAAGAGATCCCTGTCTTCTTCGTACTGGGGAACCAGTACAGGTCTATAATTACCCGGGTCTTCCTTCTTGCCCTTTCTGAAGACCGGAGTGACTGCAGCATTTTGCATATTCACTCTCAAGATTTCATTCCTGCTCCATCTATCTATGAACCAGCTCCAGCAGCCTTCAATACGTCAACAAGGTTTAAGCATATGACTTTTAGGATAACAGAAATTTACCAAGCGTGTTAAAGGCAGATGATACCTCTATATTTCACACTGGGTGAAGCCAAGAAGGGAACAGAATGCACCCCTTCATTCACCATGCATCCTAAGAACATGCTTATTTCCATATAATGCACTTTGTGAA
Source organism: Centrocercus urophasianus (assembly GCF_019232065.1). Classification (NCBI taxonomy): domain Eukaryota; kingdom Metazoa; phylum Chordata; class Aves; order Galliformes; family Phasianidae; genus Centrocercus; species Centrocercus urophasianus. The sequence goes on along the minus strand of NW_024884475.1, from coordinate 35,161,346 downwards.
AAAGGAATTGATGTCATGGTATCTACTTTTCTGAAAATGGGTCACCAACTGCTGTGAAGGCACCAGGTCTTTGGTTAGCATCAAGAGTCAGGACAGGAAGAGAGTAGAAGTTGAGCCAAATCTTTACCTTGGTTCTTTGGAAAACAGCCTTAGGGTCCAGAGTCTTGGTCTTTCCAGGATTATTCTTATTTGTTTTTATCCAACAAATATCTTCACACCTTCTGTAACCCCATTTGCGTAGACACTAAATGTAACAGACATAAAACAATCATACAACATCAAAAACTGAAGTAACCTAAACTGACAATGAATACAGTTACTTGATTTTTCATAAAATGTACCTGGAAGAGAAATTTGTTAGAGAAGAAATAAATAGTTTCCTAGTATGACTGTACTGTATTTTGTCAAGCTGTCAAAACAGAAGTTTTACATGCACCCTGACTCGTCTATATATCACCTTTTTTTTGTTCTATTTTAACCTTGTGACACATAAAAATTTAACCAGAACCAGTCTAAAGAATAGCTTGACTGGAACCTGGTAGTGACTCACATCGAAGTAAGATTCTGTATAGAAGATAAAAAGCCTTTGCTATCACTTTCTGATTTACCTTACATTTGAAAAACAAATCAAAAGGCTTATCTGTCTTTTTAGCCCTTAATTCCTACTAGCATAGTCATGGAAAAGAAGGAAATTGGACATTAAGGACTCGAGCTCATTTGGCTGCTACTGTGCTCAAGAACTGCCTGGCTGCTATGAATGTCTGTGATCAAAATCAATGCAAAAAAGCTAACATAACCAACCTCAGAATGACAAAATAAGACTATAAAGCAAACAGTTTAGTAACCTTGCTTTGTTGTCCCTCAACAAAATCATACGGCTGTTTTAACAGAAAGCACTGTTCAAACTAAGAAAATGTTTCAGCATAAGAACCTATTGGAAATTCATATTCCACCAGCTCCAAAACAAGCACAAAGATTATAACTCCAAGATCTTCTAGGGTACTTGACCTTCATAGAGCTAAGACTTATTAAATCTACTTAAACTCCAAGTGATGCCTGAAAATAAACAGTGCTACACACAAAATTGTATCCTACTTTATGAAATAACAGCACCCTTCTACTAGCACTTCTGGCAAAAAACTATTATGATTTATTTTTAACAAACAAATAATGCTTTAAATGTCATGATTTAAACATGACAAGCCACTCCTATGGTAACCTACATGCATCAAGAACAAAACAGCAGCACAGCTTTTAAGTCATGAAAGAACAATGCTTCCTCACATAGCCACAGCAGCTCATCTGGAAAATATTAGTATCTAAACATTTAATGCCACCCCTACTTAAATTTATTTACTCCACTTAAAATTATTCTCTACTACAGTAACAAAACATCTCTGAGCATTTACAGCTGAGAGTTCTATAAAGAGAAAGTGAATGATAAAAATAAACTCTTAAATATATCCCTGATAAATTGAATTAAAACACTCTTACCACTCGGCCAAGATCCAGACCCTCTCCTGAACCACACCATAGGAAAACAAATGACCTTGGGGCAGCAATTTCCTCAATTTCTAGTTTCATGATCTAAAAAAACGATAAGCATTTCTGAATTAAATATTTCTTACTTTTTGTGATTTAATCACAGGTATGAGGAAAAATAGTTAAGTATTGAACATAAACACAGAAAACCATCAAGAACCACTTTAATAAAACACGGAAGTCTAGATAGCATTATATTTTGGCTGTCTTCTTAAAATTGTTTTCCAGAAAGCATGTAAGGTACTGATAAGGTAACCTACACAAGTGCACACTTCCAGCACTTCCAGTGTAATTGATGACCAGACTAATCATTCTTCTCAGCATAAGTTCTATCTATACAGAAGATGCTACACTTAAAAGAATAACACACTCCACATGTTTGTGTGTTTTCCCTAAACCACTGGTTCATTCCTTTGGTAGCAAAAGGATTTAATAAAACAGAGCAACAATGGTCTCATTCTTTTCAGCCCTGCACTCACTCCTGGGAAGCTTGTGAAGACACACTAAACAAACAAACAAACAAACAAACAAACAAAAAACCCCAAGAAAACAACCAACACACCCACAGCTTAATTCCTGTTACCATGTAGAAGAGATATGCCAGCCATTTTCACTTTCAGGGAAAAAAAAAAACAAATAAATTTATCGGGACAGCAGTTCAGCAATGACAAATAAGAAACATTCAGAATTAAGTAACTTCAGATGGAAAGCATATGTGACTCATTACGAATTGAAGAGATTCATCTGCAACTTACTAACACATCAAATCAAGTTTCATTCAGTGCCACAGGGAAGATATATAAGATGTATAAAGCATTTTAAAGGGATGTAATTCCTGACTAAGAGGACGACTCCTTACTCCATCACTTCCAGTTTTTTTGTTAGGACAGAATATTTTTTTCCTTCAACACTGTCAGGCACCAGTTTTGCATGAAATAAGAGGATGGCTAACAGAGAAATTACCTATTCCTTAACATGCAAGTTACCTTATCTATATCACAGGCATCAATGCCCTTGTTTTCAAATCCATTCCTTAAAGGTGGACTGAATTTTGTACTGTCCATATGAACCTTTAGTTTGACTGATTCACTTGTGAAGTTTCAGCCTACAAAACAAACTAAATCTAGTCTTAAAAAGAAGTCAACACCCCCTCCTTCAAACTGCACAGCACACAGAAAATTTCAGCTGTGACTTCTTCAATTCACTGCTCTGTTTGTATTACCATCAAATCAGACTAGGACCAGCTTTTCAGCACTCAATTTGTACAGTAAGACTTCACATTCAATATCCAAGTGAAGGACTACTCAAGCTTGTCAACATGCTTTGTGTCATCCAATTGTGCTTGATGACATCTAGCACTTCAGTGCCTCTAGGCCTCATCTTGCTTTTCTAGAGCTGACTCTATTGCTTCCTTTTCAATACGGAACAGTTACTTGTCAGCAAATCTTTAGCATTTTCTTCATTAATGTATATGCATTACTATAGGAAGAATTTAAAACTTCTGGAACTCAGTTCCTTGGGGCACAATAAAACAAAGAGATCACTTCTTACATATTGACATTTCTCCTTACACCCAAATTGGGGATGGAAATTAACATGGCTTCAAAAAGCCTTTTAGGCAAGTAAGTTGCAAAGAAATATATAAATACATGAAACAAACTTCAAAGGTAAGACTGATCTTTTCAGGACTCTCAAGATTACAACTGGATTACTAAATTTCATACCTGATCAGTATTCTGGAGAAAGGAGGTACGTCAGCAACATACACTCACCTACTCTTTAGACTAAAAACCAATGCATAAAAAAGTATACTTCAGAAGTCTCTTCAAGAATTTCAAGAAACAAGGGAATATTTACACTAGATACTGTGAATTTCAATAGCAGAAATCAAAAAGAAAAAGAAAACTCAGAATTTGGTGGCGGAGAAAAAAATCTGTTTTTACATTTCAGTTTTCAGTTCAGGCTCAGAAAAAACAAAACGGTACTTCTGATTCACAAAATTCCTTGCAAGGGGAAACAAGAAGTCTGTTAACATAAACACTGCAGGCACACATTATAAAAAAATTAAGTTTTCATACGAACCTTGTCATTTTGTTTTGAATTTTAATTTAAACACCTCTAACACTTTCTGCTACAAATTACATTTCTCCAGCTATTTCCTTAGGTACATGCACAAGATCTTTTTTACTGCAATACTTACATCATCCCAGGTCCAGCACTTCTCATTTGCAGTAATGCCAGTCTCTCTATAGTATTCTTCCAGTGGTGGCTCCAGGAGAATCACATCAAATTTGGATTTCAGTTCCCTAATATCAAAAGCTTCCAAGTCTGCTTGCAAGTACCTATTTAAACAAAAGTTGACCAACTGCTTGAAGAAGTTATAACAACACTCTGAAAATTACACTTCACACAGCATTTCTGCGTACCAAGGCAAGGGGGAAGGAGGAGGTCTCTTATTTAGTGCATAAAGCATAAATGCACTAAAACCAAGCAAGATACATAACATGTTCTTGCTTAACCTGCAGTGCATGCTGCTGCATTAGGGTTTTTTAAACATAGCCCTCTCTCTCAATAAACAGTCAAGGACTCTCCTTTAGCAAGCAAGAAACAGATGCCCAGACAGACTGTACAGCAATATCTAGTACAGAATCCTTGAACATTCTGTACAACCGTGGACTACATAGCAGAAAACATTAACATTTAAGAAGCCAGCACTCAGTGACAGAGCAACAGACTTCCAGATTACTTCACAAAAATGGCGTATTTTTAGAATTGCCATTTACTTCATGTTATGTTCAGAAGATTCTGAGTACTGGAAATGTGGTTACTTTTCACTTAGCAAAAATATATTTCTCTACCCATAGCAGAAGCACATGTTCCTAACATGCTTTTTATCACAGAATCACAGAATGGCCAGGGCTGGAAGGGACCTCAAGGATCATGAATCCCATGCATGCAGGGGGGTTGGAGATTCAATCCCACTGTTACACCTGGCATCCACATGTTCCCACCAGTCACTGCTGTATCGCTATCTTTTCCCCAGTACCTTCAGATCTACAAAATTTGATTAGCAGGCTACCATCACCCTTCTTCCCAAAAAGATATCTGGATGAGATTGTTGTTTCATGACTTTAATTGGAGCTATCAGAAGGCAGCATTCGATTATTCATTATTCCCTTTTTCGCTTTAAGGTTAAGAAGCAAAAGAAAAAACAACCAATAAACCCAAAAACAAAACAACACCCATAAACTTAAAAATAGCAAGTTGTGTTCTGTAGTTTGTGTATCAGTAATTCAGATTACTTATTTGAGGTTTTTAATGGGACTTACTAATACTGCTTTTCTGGGTGCTGATTAGGACTGCAATATATTAAAAGCATAAAGTTCAGACTCCTGTGACATGCTGCATACTTACACTGAGTCTAACATTCAGCAAAAACTGAGAGGTGATTTGTCCTATTAGTTCTGAATTACCTCCTGTCAACCAAAACTTTTTTCCTCTTAAACTATATGGTAACTTCTGATTGAGGGATACTAAGATGACAGCTGAATATTACACAAAAATGCTTAAAGGAACAACTAAGGTTATATTGAGGGCAATTTTTTTTTTAAGGTTGTGTTGTTACTGCAAACTACATGATGAAGAGATCTGTGATCACTGGTATATATCTTCTCATTCCCAATACATGAATGCCATCCAACCAGTTGGCAGCTCAGTCTTAAAACAACAAAGCTTCAGATACTATAATTACACTCTAGAAAGTCTTTTCTACATACTACAATATCTAGATTAAAATAATGAAAACAAGCTGATTTTAGTCTTCTGAAGTTTCTACAGATTAATTTGTATATACAAACAGAAACAGAAAATGTAAATTATGAACAGGCACTAAAGATAAGGATTTGCAAAGCAGACAGCTAACTTCAAACCAGTCTGGAGAAGAAAGGGTGTTTTCCACACAAACACTTACATGGGAGGAGTGTTAGATTTAGATATCAGCTCATCCTTCAATCTGATGAGCTCTCTAAGTTTTGGATATTCTTCAAACCTATCTGCTAAGCCTAAGAAGAAGAAAACATGAAGTTAACACGTTAATACTTAGCCTCATTTTATTTTTGTTAGAACAAAACAAACCCTTCAAGCAGTTTTCTGTGCAGTACTATACAAAAGCCTCCTGCCTTTGCCCACTTAATTAAGATTAATGTTGCTGGAGGATATCAAATTCAGTGTCAATGTTCTAACCTTCTCTGGAGTGATCAAGAATCCAAAACACCTTTTATCAGAAGAAAACAATCTCTCATTTAAACCATGAGAGGAAGAATGATGAGAGAAAATTATTTTCTCATTCTTTCCATCCATAAGTTTATATTAAGATACAATTAACACTCATGATTCTATTATTTCCTACTAGTCTTGATCTTTGAAGACTATTTCTACAACAGCAACTGGATTGTACTTGGTTCCCTCATACATGTGCCTCCCTTATACAACCATCTGGTAATTCCTGTAACTCATGGAGATTTGAACCTATGTATGTTTACTGATCAGACTTCTAGACTTATTTATTGAATTCCTAGACTTAGCTCTATGATTGCTAATTTTCAAACCTTTCATACATACAGAATGCACAGGGGAAAACCCTAATGAGGTTTTCTGCAGTATATTAAAAGATATTAAAAAAACCAAAAAACAAAAAAAAAAAAACCCAAAAAACACAAGTAAAACGATTTCAGTATACTGCATTTCCTTTCCAAAAACATTACCCAAACCAGTATATTTGTTATTGTGAACAACAGCCTCAGCATAAGCTGAAAATGTAAATATCCCAGTCCTCAAGACACATCAATTCAACTTGCTTATAAAGCTCTATGATCCTACTAACTATTCCTATTAACAATTTCAAATGGAGAGAGAAAAACAAAAACAGTTTCCTCCTCCTTTACTTCAAACTTGTGAACTCCCAAATCTCACATCACACTGGTAAACAAAAAGTTCTTAGTATGTAACATTGCCATCTTGTTATTTGTACATAAGAGAACAAAAAAAAATAATTCTTTTTTTTTTCTCAAGTATCTAACATCTTAAAAACAGATCTGATATCCAGTGCTGCAGCCAGTGGAAATCAAATACTCCTGACCAGCAGAAATGGAAACTGGTCACCATCAGCGAAACAACAGACAAAAAGTAAAAGTAAGTAACAGAGGCTGATACATACTCTCTGCCTACTGATTTCCAAAAAGGATACATAACTATTGCAAGTGTGTAACAGTTGCCCAGATGCTTTTTAAATAAAGACTTAACTGAGTCAAAAGAGCCAGTTTTAATATTAAACATCCAGATGCAGCAGATGTATTTTACGGAAGTGTTCACAATGAAACTAACACTGCCTCAACAGGCAAACAGAACCTCTTTGGGCTGGCACCTATCAACATGCCATTCTTACCCCGACAATCACAAATATGGTAAAATATGGGCTGACTACAATGTTTCAGACAATGTTGCAGAGAGGTGTCCTGTTTTGTTCAAAGTTCAGCAAGGGCCAGATGAATGTAAAATTAATAAATGACATCCTCTAGACTCACTAGTACATTGAGCCTTCTAATGAGCTGTCAGAAGTTTATTAAGTAAATATTATCCATATTGCTTAATACATTAAATAATTCAGTATCATCTCTACATGCTACACAAATTCTTGGAAGTAACGCAGCCCAGGAATGGCTGAACTACAGGAGTTATAAATTTCCAAAAGTTTCAAAGTCTGCTCATTAAACTTGTCTGCTTCATGGAATAGCAAGAGCTTTGTTTTGAAAAACTTTTCCTCGTTAAATACTTTCAAAGAAATTCCAAGATAGCCCTTGGCAATGCTTATTTCCTAGATTATGATAAAAAAGTCATTTGTATGAATTTATACATTGATATGTATGTACACAGAGGGACAAAACTATGGTACATGTACATTATCTAGTAACTACAAGAAATCAAAAATGGGAAGGAGCGACAATGAATAAAAAAGAGGCATAGTAGCATCAGTCAATAACTATGACATACCAACATCTCTGATGAAGTTCTGGGGTCTATGTCCTGTATCCACAAAATGCTGGCAGTAATCATTGTGTGGATTTAAGCTCTGAGTACCCTAAGGAACAGAAGGAGTTCAGTGAGTTGTAAGGAGAGATAACTGAACACATGCTGCAATGTGTTAGTCTGAAAAACGAGAAAATGGCTGATTTTTTTCTTAACATGCCTTTATTAGCTAAACTAATCAGAGCTGTCATTCTGCTTTTCATCTCCAACTAGACTCAGCATTGCTACTGCTCACTGCTCACTGTTACAGTTGTGTGTTTCACAAGGAAACTTTCATACCTGTGAACTGCAGTTAACTCCTTCATTCAGCCTTTAAGGCTGCGTTTCAAATACAATCAATTGCATGAATAATTTAACACAGCAATATACCTTTACCTATTCTTCTAATCGCAAAACTGCTCACCTTAAGGAAGGTACTGGAATCTTTGTAAATCTCTTCTTCATAGGGTAGGTTCTCTTCATCTTGCTGCAGTTCTACTTCATCCTGGAAAATAAAACAGATTTCATAGGAGTGTGAGATCATGCTGTTTCCTTCCTGACTATGAATCTGCTTCTCAATGGAAGTCTCCTGCAACAGTGCATCGTGGACAGTTTCAAACAGGTTTCAGATTTTGGGCACTGGGGGAAATGACCTATTGCAAAAACGGTCTGCCTCTCATCACTGACAACAAAGTTACTGGAAAAGCCTCAGAGAGGAAAATAAAAATATTCATTTCCAGGCTGTGACAGCATAGGCACTAGTTTATATGAAATTTTTGTCCCCTCAAATTTTACTCCTTGAATTAAAGCAAGAGAGAGATTCTGCTGCAGTTCTTCAGTAGTAGAACATTTCAACATTTATATCTATTGAACATCTCTTCTGTTTCAATCTTAGCAGCTGAAACCATCTTCTCTATATAAATCTGTTACAATATACACTTTGAAGAAATACTACACAGTACAAGCTGGTATTTCGTTTGGACTGTTCTCAAAATTAACTTAAAACTTCCAACCTACGAGTCTCAAAATGAAAAGAAAAGAGGAATTTTATCACAGATTTGTTCCTAGTTAGTGTGTCACCAATTGACCATCAGATATCTGGAGTTCAGAGATCTGCCATGTTGACATACTCTGAACTTCCAATGTAGAATTCACAGAGAGATCAGAAATAAAAAAAATTATTCACTCCCATATTACTGTTTTGCTGTTCTTCCTGAGAGAGCCCATTATGTATAAATAAAACCAAAGACTCACTGAATAACAATCTACCATATTGAGTAGATACTCTCACACATTGCTGACTACTACAGAAATTTTAATCAGTTAATATAGTGTTTCACATGAGGAGAAAAGCCATCTTGAGGCTGAAACATAAAGAGACTTTAAGACACTGAAGTAAAAGAAAAGATAGAGAACCAGATTTCTTACAATAACTCTCCTCTTCACCATACATATTAAAGTCAAAAGCTATGGAGAAGGCTGTTATTATCTCTGCATTTACCCTATGACGTATAAGAACAAAAAATAGTTCTCCCTATTTTGATCCCTCCAGTTGTTGAAATTATGAGATCAGCTCTGCATTCTTTTCAAACTGGAGCTTAAAATCAACTTAATTTTAGCAGGTATTTCAGAATTGAGTTTTCATCTCCCTTCTGCATCCCCCCAGTTACTCTTAACTTAGATCAACAGTCTCATTTCTTCTTTAACCAGACTGAAAAAATTTTAAAAAAGGAAAAAATGCTACTAGAAACAGCAGCAGTGTTCACAAAGAAAAGGAGAGAACAGAAGACACGTACCAGCAAGTGTTATTCAGGAAAATATGCAGAAAGCTCAAGCTTTACTAAAAACAGCTTATGTGATCGTAAGCTTATACCTGTTTTCTCTCTCCTATCATTCTCTAATTCTTAGCCTCCTGATGGTAAGCAATTGTTAAATACGTCCTTCTGAGTCATCCCAGTCCTCTTTATGCCTTCATAATGGATTTGAAAAAATCTTGCAGCCACAAACAAAAAAGCCTACAACATCAGCTTTCAAAGGGCTAAGTACACAATAGAAGCCAAAGTACACAATAGATACCAAATGAAATTAACAATACAAGATATTCTTGTACTTGATTAATAAATCTGTTTTATTGTTGCGAAAACAAAAGCTAACTACAATACTGAAGCATGAAGTTTTAACAACTAATTAAAAATTAGGATGATTCAACAGAGTAAGGTGTACTCAACATTCAGAACAATAACAAGAAAGCATTCCAAGGTCACAGGCTACTGTCTGCTGAAACTAAGTGACAAAATGTCTGTATAAAGTTAGGATGGCAGAGGACAAATTTGAACCAGAAGTATTTTTGTACTTAGTAAAAAGCTAAAACTCTGGTACTCTTTGCCACAGGATACTGTTAATACCTGACATTTATACAGGCTCAGCAAAACTGATTAAATTCATACATGGGCGAAGGGAAAAACAGAGCATCACAACTCTTAGATGCTTATGCAAAGCCTAAGCCCATCCAACTCCCTGCCACGTGCAGGGCTGCCACCCACCAGATCAGACTGCCCAGGACCTCCTCCAGCCTGGCCTTGAATGGCTCCAGAGATGGGGCATCCATACCCAGCTTCTCTGAGCAGACTGTGCCAGTGCCTCACCGCCCAGCCAGTACAACAGTGACAGTGCCACAAAAACAAAAGTACTGCAGAAGCTCTTCAGAACCACGACTGAACTTTCTGGCCATAAAATATTCATTATCCATTTCTGCCACTGAAGCATCTCTCTCCACATCCTCTACCTCCATGGTTTGCAATGCAGAGCCCAAGTCAATCTGATAGTGGGAAGTTTAAATGGTCTGCTCATAGCCCATGGTGCTGGAGCACCCTTATTATCTGGCTTCAAGTGGCTGGATGCTACTGTAACAATGAGTAAGGTTAGGAAAATTGCAGTAATATGTAACAGTCTTTGTACTTCAATTTTTTAAAAAACTTTTACTCATTTTGCATAACTTTTATTTCTACTTTTATTGTCCTATTTTGCTTCTAGTATTTGTAAGGTCAGCCTTGTGAACCATACAAAATAAGTTGGTTTCTTTCAGAAAAATCAATTTCTTCTAGTTTCAAGACCAGCTTGTTCTGCCTTTCCTTTCTTCTTTATTAATACTGTATTTTACTCGCTCAGGCAGAGAGCGCAGCTAAAAAAATACCATGAATATAAACTGAGGAGATGATAAAACTGAGATGCAGAGGACTTCCCTAAGAGCAGGAACTATCCAGTAAAAAAATCCACCTTCTAATTTAGCAGCTCCATCTCAATGCACTTCATCTTGTGACAAATACAATTTTGGGATTTTTAAAAGGTTTCAAAAAAAATTTCTAAGGCAGTATAGAATTTAAATATAAGCATTTAAACATTAAAGACACAATACTTGATATGCAACAAGTTTGAAAATGATGATGTAGAAGTTAAACTCTGTATAATTTTATATATATATATATATATATTTTTTTTTTTTTTTTCAAATAATCAAGAGAAACAAGAAACAATGAAATGTTTCAGTCATAGAATACACTTGCTCAGGCTGGAAAAGACCTTAAAGATCATCAAGTCCAACCTGACCGTACTGCCCTAACTCTAACAACCCTCTGCTAAATCATGTCCCTGTGCACCACATCCAAATGGTTTTTAAACACATCCAGGGATGGTGACTCAACCACCTCCCCGGGGAGCCATTGGACAGGACTCAACAGAGCCTAGACCCTGGTGGTCTTCTTTCAACTCTTTTATTTTGTTTAACTCCACAAGTAGTGGTAAGTACCGGTAAAGAGTTTTGACTCTTTCAACCATACAAAGAAATCCTCACATTTCATCAAGAAAAACATCCTGTTGAAAAACATTCTGTGTTTTCACTATGTTGCTCTCTATTCTCCTATCAGTCTAATCTTTATTAAGAACCACCACTATAACATTTATTTTATAGCACAAACCAGCTGCAAGGGAACTGTTAGCTCAGGGTTTGAACTGGTGATTGAGCACCTGGTGAAGGGGTGGTGCTGGAGAAGGGGTGAAGGCCAGGCAAATTGTTTGCACCTGTGCTCCCTGGGTGACCAGAACAGGTGGACCAGGATAGAGCCAGCCACTAAAGCAAGGGTATCTCTTAGACCTAGGCCATTTCCTGAGAAAGAACGCTGTGCATTCAGAGATCTCCTTCACCAGTGGGGTGAGTTCTATTCTTCTTTCTATATTTCACTCTTGGCCTACCTGTGAATACTCTGACTGGTATTGCCCAGAGCCTGTCAGAAGTGATTTTGCTGTTTCTTTGCAGAACACTAACCAAACAACAACAACAAATAAACAACAAAAAATGCTTCTTTGCATTAGAAGTTCCTAAAACATCTGACAAGATTAAAACAATGCTTCACAAGAGCAGCTTAGAAGCTGTTCTCAGACTGCCCACAAATAACGAGAACGTCAATGTCACAGCTCGGATTTCTCTGAAAACAACATCAGTGTAAGGCATTTGGAAGACTAGGAAGTGACCCTTCGAAATATTCAACTACATGTACGAGTATTTAAAGGTTTCATGTTCACATTCAGTGTCTTCAAGTTGAACTGCAGCAAATGACAATGTTCTACCTTCATAGTAACCCACCTTTACCAGCAATTACATTGAGAAGCCCAGACTCCAGCTGGAGCAGGTAAAGTTTGAGTATCATCATTTTCACCAAATCTAAGGTCTGGGTACAGAAAAAATTAAACCACTACAGAAGGTTTAACTGACAGCAGAACATAGAGCCCAACAATACTGCAAATCAGGTTTTTATAGACACGCCAGTCACTTTGCATCAAAAATATTTACCTCTAATTTTCCTTAAAAATAAAAACGATAAAAACAATAAATATGTAATGTTTTCTGTAACAAGGACAATCAAGTTCATTGTAACTTTCTAAGGCATGTTGAATTCAATCTAGTAAGGCTTAATACCATAAAGATCTAGATTTTTATACCAGTTCATATAACAAGACTAAATTTAAGCATGCTCTAAGTACTAATGAAAAGGTTACATAAATACACAGAGGATTTTACTAAGTTCTTATGTCCTTGCCAAAATGGGCTTAACAAGGTCTGCAGAAACAGCTGATGGCTCCATTATAGATTTTTAACTTACAGGTTTCAAGTTCACTAAATCTAATCATCTGCTAGACTGAAGTTGATGTGAGATAGTATCATTTTTCAAGTCCAATAAAACAAAAAGAGCTTGATTGTTTGTGATAGCAGCCCATACAGGGTAAGTCTTCTGTGTGTGTATAACAGGATTCACATGCTTTGACAGCTAGAGTGACTTACTCACATATGAATATTTCACAAAAAAAAAAAAAAGCTGTTTAGTCACATGCTACACAGTATTGTGCCAGCAGGTCACCACCGGTGATCCTTCTAATCAGCAATAGCAAGGCCACACTTGGTGCACTCACCTGGTTCTGGACACACTCATTACAAGGAGACACAACTTCACAAACATTGCATGCACTCTGAAAATCCTTTTCAGACTGTTATTTAGATAGTTTGCTAGAAGACCTACAGACTAGCACTTAGCACACTAAAACTCTCCACTTACAGACAACAAAAAATAAGAAGTCCCTTCATACTTTTGGTTTTATTACAACAGTCTTATAGAAAACTTTGTATATCCAGAGACAAGCATAACACAACCAAGCCCACAAATTTAAAAAACTTCTATTTTTAGATGTGCAAGGGAACAGCAGATATTATTTCATAAATAAGCTGACCTTGATCCATTCTACATAATCAAGCGTTATGAGGATAAAGTAAAAAGAAAAAGAGAAGACATGCTACAACAAGATACAAAGCACATTAGAAAGATAAATTTACCATAATCACTCTTTAACTCCTTTCTCCATCATTCATGTTAACAAAAACTTTACATTAGATTAAAAATGAGAAAGCTATGAAACAACTCGTAGAAGATTACATGAAAAATGAAAGGCATGAAAGTTTGACAACCACTCATTCTTAATGACCATAGGGTTGGGTTGTTTTTTTTTAAGCTGCGCTTTTCCTAGTATTTTGGATACTTAATTCATACCCCAAACCAAGCCTCTTATTACCTCTCTCTTAGGATCCTTTATGTCTTCTGTTCATTGAAGACATCATATTGCACTTAACAGGGAGGCTGGAAGACCTCCTCAAACTTCCCCATATCTCATTCAATGGCCCGTACCATTTATTAAATGCAAGCTTCTAGCACAAATTCTGCTTGATTTTTTTGTGTATGTGCTTGGCTAAACAAACATTTTATCACCTCTTCCAACACAAGACAAACAGCAATAATATATACTGCCATTCCCTGGGGACACTATCACTATAACATACTTTCTCCAAGGAGCTGATCTAAATTAAGCCTCCAAACAACAGGATCTGTTGAACTTACAGTTCAATACACCTAAGCCATGTCTGAAGAGAATCATGTTGGTTCTCTCAGATCTCTGCAGTGGAAGACATTGAGGAAGATGTCAGCGACGGACATATATAAAGTCATACAATGTTTTGGGTTTAAAGGGCTCCTTGATGATCATCTTGTCCAACATCCCTAACACAGACAACATTACCTCCCACTAGAGCACAGATGTCCAACCCAAGGGCAGCACGCAGCCCAGATCAGCCCACCCTGCAATCCACTCCCTGCCCTGTGCCATGATAGCAGTGGCTCTGCTCCCTGCCTAGTGGTGCACCCTTCACTCAGCAACAACAAAACACTGATCAGCACTCTCCGAGATGAAACCAGCACAGGGAGGATATGCAGAGCAGGGTTAAATCAAGTAATGCCAAATGACAGTCCGAAGAACAGAGAAAAAATATGCAAATATGCTTTCTGCTTTAATAAAGGAATTTGAGAATAAGTTTGAAGATTGCAGAAAAATAATCAATTTTTAATATATTTTCAAGTCAATCTTCAGTTGACATAAATACATTACCTCAAATTTTCAAATGAAATTTATCAAGTTGAAATCAGATATTCAACTCAAAAATTGGATCGTGCCTCTTTGCCAGACTTTCGTAAGACTTATCAGTGAAAAATACCCTTCACTTCACAGTCACGTTTCATTCATGTCATTGCTTTTTGGCAGTACGTGCATTAGTGAACAACTACTTTCAAGGATGTTGCACAGGACGAGTTGTATTTCAAAGATGTCTGATGAATACCTTGAGATCTTAAGAACTGCAACCACCATTCAGTGATCTAGACTCATACATTAGTTTCACAAAACCAAGGTCAAATATCCCACTAACTTTATATTTTAACTAAAAAAACCAATATTTAAAGATAATGCATATAAACACCAAATCTTAATTTAACTATGTTACACATTTTATGTGTGGCCCAAGAAAATTCCTCTTCACACAGTGCGGCCCAGGCAAGCCAAAAGGTTAGGATTAGGCCAAAAGGTTAGACTCCCAAGCACTAGACCAAGTAGCCTGAAGCCCCATCCAGCCTGGCCTTGAGCAATTTGAAGGATGCAGCACCCACAGCTTCCTTGGAATGCCTCTTCCAG
Source organism: Centrocercus urophasianus (assembly GCF_019232065.1). Lineage (NCBI taxonomy): Eukaryota > Metazoa > Chordata > Aves > Galliformes > Phasianidae > Centrocercus > Centrocercus urophasianus. The sequence goes on along the minus strand of NW_024884475.1, from coordinate 35,146,178 downwards.
TTGGCCTCTTCCACACTGCACTTGGCAGCAGTGAATTTCCAAAAGTTCACATGGGCCTATTCCTCAAGCCAGTCAAGGTTCCACGGGATGGCATCCTCTCTCTAGCGTATCAACTGTACCAATCCATTTGGTGTCACTCACAAACTTGCTAAAGGCACACTCAATTCTTTCTCTATGCCAGTGATGAAAGTACTAAGTACTACTCGTGACAGCACAGGTCCTTGAGGGACACCACTTGTTACTGGGTTCCACAAGGACACTGAACTCCTGACTAATTTTCTGGACATAGCCATGCAACCAATTTTTTTTTTTAACCTGACAGCCCAGCCACCAAACCCATATCCTCTAATTCAGCTGCAATAACTGAATCACAGGCCTTATAGAAGTCCAGGTAGACGACATCAGCAGCTCCTCCCTCTGTACAGCAAGCAGCTATAAGATTGCTCAGGCACGATTTGCCCTTGGTGCAACCACACTGGCTATCCCTAGTCATCTCCCTGTCCTCCATATGTCTTGGCGTAACTTCCAGGAGGATCCGTTTCATGATGTTCCTCCTTACTACTCTTTTTAAAAACAGGAGTGATATTTCCCTTTCTCCAGTTATTAGGGACTTCACCTGTTGCCATGACTTTTCAAATATGATGGCGTATGGCTTATGACTACTTCAGTTCTCATGAATATTTTTAAGGTATCTACACACATCCCAGTTATTTTTACATGTGCACATACACACATTTTATATGTCCCTCAAGAGGCCATAAACACCAGAGAAAAAAAGTTATTTCTTCTTACCTTATATTCTTCAATCTCTTCTTCATCAGCTTCTCCCTCATCTGGATACTTGCGTTTTGCATTTGGTGCAGAAGTATCATAAGAAGCCCTATAAACATACAAAAAATTGTCATATCAAACAGTTTCTATCTCCTCAGAGATCTCCTCGTCTTGACTGCATGCTTCGGTTAGTTTGAAATGATTCTGAAATTTCATACATGAGAAGTCTGTCCTCAGAATACTTGAGACAAGTACAACCAATGACTGGACTCCTCAAACAGTTATATTCTGTCCCTGTTCTTCTACTTTAAAAAGCACAGCTTATTTCACCTGAGGTAGCACGTACCCAAAATTAGACCTGCTCATACAAGAAAATCACTGTTACACGAGAGAATCAATAAGCACTAGGTACTTGGCCCAGTTTTCAACTAAACACTTCTACCACCTCTACCACACAGATCCTTTCAACTAAACTGCTCCGCAGCTGCTCTGAGCAAATCATAAAGGACAGTGCACACAGCATACCATAACAATCACCTTGGTTTTGTTCCACAGTAACTTTTCAACATAGGAAGCAAAAGTTAATTTTGATTTCTAAACTGATGTTAGAAGTCATTGCTTAAAACCGTACGCACTTTATCCAGATTTGAGCAGTAACTGAAGCCTCATCTTTCACTACACTGTACGTTTTTACTTAAGTTTTACGTGGCTTTTTGGAAAGTTATCTCATCCTCTTTCCCTGTATTCCTTGTATTTCTGACAGAAATGGTGTGCTGACACATACCTACAGGTTTCTCTTGTTTCAGCAATTTCCCGCTGGTCATCTTTGCTGTTCAACACAGCACCAATACTGTCTGCGTTTTCAGCTCCTAACTGAAAAAAACAAAAGATGAGCCGAATTCACGACAAAATTACCACCGTTTACGATTAGGGGAAAAAAAAAAAAAAAAAAGAAAAAAAAAAAAAAAAAAAAAGACGAAACAGCAACGCAAGTAATACGAAACAGCGATCGGACAGCAGCGGCTCTACAGCACGGCCACGAGAACCCTACAGGCCTACCTGCCTCCTCCCCGCCCCGTCCCAACGGCCGTCCCACAGCCGCTAACCGAACCACCGCACCAGGCGTTGGCACGCGCTCGCTCCACCTCCCCAGAGGGAAAAGACAGGCCCTGCACGCTCCAGCTTCCCTACCCGGGCCCGGTCCGGCCCGACCCAAACCCGACTCCCCTACAGCTCTCGGCGCGCCTACTCAGCGCGGCCCCCGCCCGCCCCTACCTGCTGAGCCAAGAGCTGCCGACGGAGCTTCTGCCGCTCCCGGATCTCCTGCAGGCGGCTGTTCATCTCCACGCCGCCGCCGACCGCCACCCGTTTCGCCGGGCGCCCGCCTGCGCGTCACTTCCGCCCCCTGTTCCGACGGGAGCGCGTGGAGCCTGCGTGTGGTGCTGGGGCAGCCGCCATGTTGGTGGGGAGCTCGGTCGGAGCGGCGGCGCAGGGGGCAGCGGGAGGCCGGGCCGGGGGCATTGGGCCCGGCCCAACGACACTCGTATCCGCAGCGCTCCGCTGGCGGCTTTCCTGTCAGTAACGGTGGCTTGGTGCGTTTGGGAAAGCCGGGGAGAAGCGCGAGGCTCGAAAATTTGAGGAAAACGTTGAAGAAGTATGGAATAGTAAATAAAAATACGCATCATCGCTCTCCCGAGGCATTGCGTTTCAGCACATCCCCACCTGCCCCGCTTCCGTCACTCGATCCTGCCCGCGGCTGCTCGGAAGTGCGCCCGGGGCCGCAGCTGCCGCTCCGCTGCCCTCTCAACATCCTGCGGGCGGCGAGCGGCACTGCTTTGATTGTTCGGACCGACGTGGGACGAATGCTTTTCTGGTCCGGCAGTTGAGATCGCCGTCAGCGAGGTTATCTGCCGTGTTAGGCATCCGGCAGTGCGTGTGTTGTCAAGCTCTTCACAGATAGCAATTCCTGCACGAGTCCTCCCACATTAATAGAAATTTCAAAAATAATAGTAATAAAAAAATGTACTGCTGACCTGTTTTTTTTGTTTGTTTGTTTGTTTTTTGTTTTGTAGTTCAAATACAGACGTTAAAAGTCATTTTTCATTTGACCACTACAAAACAAGTTGCATCGCTTCAGGCAAACAGCTGTTCATCAGAGAGATTGTTCCAGCAAGATTTTTTTCTCCAAGGTATTTCACAGCTGTGCCAGCTTACCACCATTGCTGCATTTTGAGGGTGGATATTTTGGTTTTCCATGCAACAGTTTCTCTGTCCTTTTCTCCAGAAGCCAAAATACTGCTATGCTTCTCACCAGAGTATGTCCTTCATGCCCATCTTAATATCAAACACGGTTATGTGTAAGTTATTTGTATGTTTCATCTGCAGTTTTCTGATTACTTAGGAAGTTCCAGTTTGATGGAATTTTTCAAAATCTTTCAGGGATTTTTTTCCTCTGATTTTTTATCTCTTTCCCACTTCCTCCTTTGCTCCCCTCTCATGCTGATTTTCATTCCATCAGCTATTTGCATTACACAACAATGAAGACTGAAATAAAGGCCCACAGGGTGGATTCAAGTCATGGGGTAAACCTCAGTTCTTAGTATCTCATGAAGGGAAACTTAACAAAAAAATGAACTTTGGCAGTTATTATTAATACTAATTTCCTGTTATCTAGCACTTTTTTTTTTCCATAATTGTCAGATCCAACTATGTGGATAGTAGGTAGCACCTAGACCATTGACGTATGCAGGTCAAACTTAAAACTGAGAAATGCATGTGAAGGAAAGAAAATAAGAGTAGTGCAAACCAATGCAGAAAGAAACAGCATTTTCAACATTCACATTTCTTGGTGATAGAGAGTCGCATCAAAAGTGACTGTGTTTTTCAACTGTTAAAAAACCCAAATATCAAGAGGTGATTTGTTATATCCTCAGAGTACATTTCTAGCTAAACTGTCCTATCTTTGGAAATGTTGTGGAAAAAGAAATGCTACCTCATACTGCTGCATGCTTCTTCGATGCTGTTGGCTGTAATGAATACAGCAGAAGTCCCTGCACAGTAACAAAATCACTTCCTCCTGGATGTGACATGATGAAGTTTGTGTGAGCCTACACTCTGTTTTTAGAACTGGTTGCTAAGACAATCTAGTGTTAACAAACCAAATGGTTATGAAAGATATTATGCTATATGCATACGCTATTTCAAAAATGTATTTTTGCTTCTTGCCTTTTTTCTGTGTATATGCTGCTTGTCTTTACCTCTGAGCAAAATCTGCAGTCTGTGATCTTTTTTTTTTTCCCCCTTTTAAATATCATGCAAAATTTTGCTTGTCAGAAGAAGAGCTACATACACACATATACCATATCAATCTACTGGTCCTTTTCAGCCCAGGCCACTCTATGACTCTATGATTCTATGAAATCATCTAATTCATGGTCATATCCTGATGTCATCCTTACACTGTGTAAAACCAAGAAATACCCAGTTCTGGAAATGCATCAGTGTCTCCAGGCAAACCATGCCTGAGTTTCATCATAGTTAGATTTTTTTTTTTTTTTTTCTAGTCTACAGTCTAAATATTTGTTGCTGGAATTTATAGTTTATTTGTTTCTCCTCTGCAATGGTCCTTACTGTCTGGGAAGATTGCCATTGCAGTCTCATTTCTTCCCATCCTACTGTTCTGTGGATGGAAACTGCTGATGTTTTCCCCTCCTAGAATCTCATCTAATCAAGTCAAGTCTTTCTCAGATAGCTATTTCCAAAACTATGCATTCAGCTGCAGATGAAGCCTTTCCAAAGCTATGTGAAAAACAAATATGGTGTAGTATGAGCTGTAGGCTGCAGACCCATTCAGGAATCTCAGTGCAGCTTTCCTCATTTCTGCAGCAAATGATTTTGCTGAACTTCATTCAGCACTGATCTAACTCTAATCCATTCCCCAGATTTTTTCCTCCAGGTTTGTGAAGTCAATTGTTTTCTCATCCTGTTATCTGTGACCATATTATCTTTCACAACTCTCCACTGGACTGCATTCTATCATTTTACCTATTTCTGCTTTTGAAACAATTCTGAGTTCTAATCCTGTTTTCCTGCATACTTGTATCTACTTCCAGCTTCAAATGGGTGTATCCAAAAGTAATAAGCAGACTTTCTATTCCACTTTGTTTAACTATTTATAGTATTGTAAATTATTTATAAAACAAAACAAAATAAAGGTCAAATTTCACACCTACTTGGAAATTCTGGTATGCTGATGTATATTCAAGTCTAGTCTCTCATTTAGCAAAAATTGCTAACTTACTCTGCATTTCTACAAAGGACTGTGAAAGTTGTGGAGGCCAAAGCTGCTTAATTTATCATTGTTCTCCCACCTGAGTAATTCTTCACATCACAAACCCCAAAATAAATTATGCCAAATCAGAGGCTCAATAAATTACAACATTAAGTGCATAAAACAAACCAAATAGATGAAATAAAAGAAAGCATTATATCTGAAACAAACAGGAAATAAGCACAGAGAAACCCCAGACGCTTCTTACTGCATGACTTTTCCCATGCTTTTAGTCAAGTACCTATATCCATCTCTTTAAAAATATGTTAATAACAAAAAGCTGGCAACTTCAATTTCAGCACTATAACCATGCATCTATATAAACTCAGTGTGGTAATTCAGATTTTCTTTAACAACCTCTTAGAAGTAATTTATATCCAACAGAGTTCTTATTAGGCCTAATACTAATTGTCGTTAATAAGGCACCATGCATCCAAAATAAAGCCTTTATAAACACCATACCACATGGTTTAAATAATTTGACAGACATGTATTGTGATTTCACACTTCATCTAGATCAAATTTCATTGCCATTTGCCAGTATTGTACATGTCCTTTGTAATGGGCATGAAGCCCTGATGTTGCATGTTGCTCTCAGCATGAAGACTGATGCTGCTGGACCAATACCCTCCTTACTAACCTGGAAGTGACTGTAGAAAGATGTTTTAAAAGAGATCATTTCATTTCTTTGCTTTTATGTGATGTCACATTTCATTCCACTTTGTCAGCATGAATAAGTACCATTCAAACAAATGTTAAAAATATTATACAAATATTTTCAGTTCACCCACATGGCATAAAACTCATGTTGTCTCCCAGAGAATCTGGGCACTTTAGCTCTTTCGAGGACACAAACAGTTGTGCACCATCCCAACTTAAAGTGCCACTAAAAGCACTGGCACTATTTGCAGAGAATAGACAATGCAATACTATTAAATGTGAATAAAGTTGGCACAGTGTGACTGTAACTCATTTTTGTCACTGTAGTATACTGTATTTTTCTTCTGAAGCTGTGATGATGTGTGTCTTGGTATCTCTCACTATCAAAATTTAGGTGCTAGGCGTATGTAATTTCAGGGATGCTATGTTGCACACTATAATCATCCGCATTGCTTGCCGGTTGTTACATCCATATTTTAACAAAAATATGATTAATTATGATTAATTAATGATTAAGATATGATTTTAACAAAAAGCAGATTAACAGTCTTTCTTTTGACAAATTCAGGGAGCCATTGCAACTATTCATAACTCTTCTTTTAAGTTAGCAAGAATTTTCGCCAAATTAAGGCCCTGAGCCCTCAATTCCCACTTTGCTGGAAGATACACACTGCTGGCTTCCCACAACCTTCAGAGAACATGTTTCAGATACAAGTGACTTTTTAACTGAAATGTTTGTGCACATGCCTCAAAAAATAGAAAGTGTAGTATTGGATTATGTTGCAATCAGACAGATGTTGTATTGCATCTAGATCATAGAATCATAGAATGGTTTGGGTTGGAAGGGACTTATTAAGATCGTATGTATTTTACTCCTTCTCATTTCAACACTGCTCCAAAACTAGCCCTTAGTGAGTGCGGCAGGAGCAAACATCCACTAAGAACTTCAATGATGTTATTTGTTCTAACATTGAGCAGAATTTAATCCATTCCCCTCATGGCCAGCATAACTCTAATTACATGACATCTGCTGGCTTTATTATAATTCAAAGCGTTAAAGAAGTGTGAATTTGTTTTGCTTTGAATAACAAAGAAACATTTCCATATGTGCCAGTGTGCACTGACTTACAGCCTTAACTCTATCAGCACTGAAATGACAAAATATTATGTATCATTTTTCTGCTTTGCTTCTCACAGAAGATTCTAAAATTATACTGCAAGTTTTTATTTTGCAGATAGAAATTGTATCCTATTTTACTTACAATCAAACAGGTTTATTTTAAAATACAGTCCTTGTGCATATTTTATGTGAATATACTACCCTTATTTTGTCTCAGAGATAACAGAATCATAGAATCTCCAAGGTTGGAAAAGACCTCCAAGATCATCTAGTCCAACTATCCACCCACCACTGATATTTCCTGTTGCATTGCCTCCTACTACAATTTCCCCACTAAATCATGTCCCTTATTACAACATCTAAGCATTTCTAGAACACCATCAGGGATGGTGACTCACCCACCTTCCTGGGCAGCCCATGCCACTGCATCACCACTCCTTTGAAGAAGAAATTTTTCCTCATGTCTACACATACACAAAAAAGAAAGTGCAAACATGAGCTACTCATGATCCAAACTGCAAGCGCATCTCCTATGGATTCAAACCGAAGTTTCTTATTTGATTCCTAATGGAAAAATGAAGATTCTGTTGAAGCTAATAGCAAAACATGGAGACCTGTTTCCAAGATGGGACAATAACAGTAATACTAAAACCCACGAGATTTTGAAATTTTACAAGTAATAAATTTAGCGGGACTTCTAGTTAATATAAATGGGGTATTTGGTCTAGCAGGATTTGGTTACACATCACTAGAATGTACTGGTTAAAATATATATTTTTTAAGCCTAGTGTCCAAAAAATGTAGCGTACATAGAGTTTATTTTATTTACAAAATTAAATTGTGTATTAAGCAGATCATTATAAAACCACAAAAAGTCAATACACATCTTCTACATGACTAACTCCAGAGCAAAAATCCATGGATCTTCATAACCCAGTGTGTTTCATTTTCATTTTTACATTTTAAATGATAAATTCCAGACAAGATAACTAAATATGAAAATACTAAATTGGAATATGTAATTCCACATTGCCATTAGATTTCAAAATAGCAACAGGGAAATTATAATGGGGCAAGAGAGATCAGGAAGGATAAGAAAAGAAGGTTGGCAAGAAGACAAGAAAGAATCAGGGATGATTAAGCCAACAATGAAGATTACAAGAAAGCAGTTTGTTTTGCCAGTAGTTATAGTATTGGATAGTGGCTGGTCTGCCCCCTTTCTTGATTGCCTTCCCAAAGCTCCTGACAGACAATTTCCACTTTCTGGAGTAATGAAAGCTATTTAAGTGCAAATGTCTGCGACAGGTCTGCACAATGCCAGCATTGTTTTAATTCCAAATGTCATAGTTCAATAGTGCGAGGTCTCCTCTGATCCTATCTTGTACAGTTTCTCCTCCTACTTGGCAGATGGTATCCTCACTTTATTTATTTTAAAACTCTTCTAGTTGCACTTGATAATTTCAACCAAAATGTTGAGTAGAGGCACCTTTGTATATCACTTAGTCAGTATGCAGTAGTTGCTTGCACGCTCCGTATATTTGCGAAAGCAAGATAGGAACTACTGAGATTTCTATTCAAAAATATAAGGAATATGAGCATACTAATTATTGTTTTCATAATGCACAAAGTCTATTCACTAACGTGAGAAGACTCATCGACCTTGATTAAATTCTTATCAACTAATATGGCAAATGGGACATGGTTAATAACACTCATAAAATGCACTCTACGTCCTTACAGCGAAATTTTGCAACTAATTGAAATTGCAAGTTAAAGAAAATTTCTTTTAAAAAGGGCCTTAGTGCTTCCAGTACAAACCCAAAAGAGAACATAAAAGATTCTTGTATTAAGAACACATGATGAGTACTTCCGAGTGCTTGCAGTAACCACTGTGAAGTAGGAATTAAAATTTTAAAATATTTTTGGAAGCACAATGTTTTGGTTTTTTTTTGTTTGTTTGATTGTTTTTGTTTTTTTTTCCAGATAATTACAAATCTCAACCTCCTCAAATCAGGTGAGTACAATTTTTTTAGCTTTTCCCCTCATTAAGTATTTGTGCTCCTATGTTGTAAACAACTGCTAAGAGAATGCAGCTGTCATTATTTATTTCTCAAAACAATATTGAAATTTTAATTGTGCTATCCAGCCAAATCAAGTTTTTTTTTGTTTGTTTGGTTTTTTTTAAGATTAAAAATAGGTACAACTAAACTTGTCCATTGCTGACCAAACACCTATTTTACTTATCAGGAGGACATCAATGTCTCTACAATAGGACAGATCTTTATAATTTTGATAGAAAGATAATTGTGACTGAAAATAAGAAGTGGCAAAATCCTGTTTTCTTTTTGTTCTAACCTTGTGTGGCTGATTTTCAAGTTTATATACAATGAACTTCTCAAATTGTAGGCAATAGTGAAATCTTCTAAGTCAGTTAATTTTGTTTCCCAATACTTAACTGGATGCAGTTTTGGCTTTGATACGTACTTTACTAATTTTCCTGAATTGTTTTGCCTTGCTAATTCTAAAATATTCTTAGCAATGAAATGTATTGTCCATAGAAATGTACATTTGCACATTTACACAAATCTTAAATTATCAGTCTCTGCATTTAGATAAGATGTGCTTTGCTCATATTAGTTACTCATCTTTTGCCTAGTTAACAAACTGCAACATGCAACGCCAGATTTACTTCCTATTCTAGGCATCAGGAAATAAAGCAGCACCTCTGCTGTATTTACACAGCTGTGCTGGTATATGTCTAATCTTGCATTTTAATCTCACTCCCAACTCAGCCAGTGTTTTTGTGGCATTGCAATATTGGAATTTGCCAAAATGGTCCTTCCAGGAGAGGAACACAAAGGTGAGTTTGCTCCTGCTGCAAACACCATCACATTGCCATGAACAGGACTGCATGTGCTAGTTCATGTGTGTGTCTGAAATAGTAGCAGCAGCATGAACAAATTACACCTCTAGTCAAATCAAGATCTAGATACAGTACTCATTAACCTACCTTACATGTGGATGCATTACAATATTTGGATATGTATGTATTAAGAATGAGGATACTTACTTGAGAATTAGAGCTTATACTGACTGCTTTTTTTTGTTTGTTTAAAAAAAGTCAAGTAAATATGGCTATATTTCATTATTATCCAGATAACCATTTTCTCCTGTGGAAAACTGTGATAATTTTAAAATCTAGTATCTAGTTATTTTGATGTGTCAAATCATTTCAGTAATCTCAGCATTTTTTCATTTACTACATGAACCAGAAAGTGTTCATTTGTTCTGTACAATTTAATTTACCTTTCAGTTTTAAACGTATTTAATGCCATCTGTATAATCCATGCATGGCACATGTATACCTACCTACTGAATTGTTCCAGGAAATTATGGTACTTATTGCCTTATGAGTTTTTCTTGTTGTACAAGAAAGTATTTAACACTTTAAAAAAGATTTTTCTATGATCTCACTACTTTGTGCACTGCATTATGTGGTAATGGAAACCTCATCAATTACAGGCTGTTCAGTTACATCCTGTGTAATGCAGGGTCACCCTATGGATCTCATATATAATTACCAACAAAAGGCCTATTCTTTTCCATATAATCATGAACCCAAATTACTTTTGACTCAGACTTGGCAGGACTACAAATCTCTGCTGCCTGTGTTTAATAAAAAGAATGAGATTACTGAATAAAAATATTTTATAAGACCGCTGACTTATACCCCAAAAATGTTGACTCATCACAGCACCCTTTCTGTAGATCATTTTCAAAATGCAAATCTCCTTTGTGTGATGCCTTGCTTTCTCTCCTTTTAATCCTGATTTCAGACCCTGTCTGGTGCAGTTTGATCTCACTCAGTGCCCACTAGGTCATGCACATAAGTTTTTCCATTGATTCCAGTGGTTGATCTATTGGCCTACAAGCATACTTGAAGATGTGAAGAAATAATAGTAAGAAATTATTCAGCTAATATTCTGAAAATTATTTCAGTAATATGATGCCTGGCTGTTTGGCTACATTCTCTGCTTTGTACTTGCAGCTATTTCCTTCTTATGTATTGGTACTGAAGTTTCCTCTGCATAGCATGAAGTCAACGCTTGCTCTGATCTTTCACATCTGCACTGCTATTTGACTCTAACCTGGTCAAGAGGGAACTGAAGAGGGTTTGGGTGTATCAGTGGCAGTAGGGTGGGACTGGCTCAGTTTTTCATTTGTCACTTGTATTTTAACTGAATTCCACCAAAAGCTGGAAATGCTCAGATTTCTAAAACCTGTGCTGACAGCATGATGTAAGAGTGACTCTAAAATGAAGGTAAGTGGCTTTACTGCATACAAGGAAGAGGCTAATCAGTGAATTTTGATATTGATTTAAATAGAAGCAGAATTAGGCTGATTCTCCAGCTGAGTTTCAATGTATTATATATTTTCCAAATGCAAGACTACAGCATTTTTGCAAGTTTAGTCCACAGATCAGGTATCTTTGCTTGTCTGCAACAATAATTTCTTGGAAATTAGTCCCTATTTGGAAAAAGGAAAAAAGGACATTTTTGTCTAAGTTTACATTTAACCCTTGGTTATATGAATAATCCATGATACTGTGTAGTGTGGGAGTGTTCCTTATATTTCTATTTTTCAGGTATCGTAATGAATCTATGCACAGAAATGCAGCATGGATTTTTTTTTTTTAGTAGTCATATTATAGAGTTCATAATTATGAATTATTTATTATTCATTGTTTTATCAACAGTTCTGTATCTGCACTGTCAAATATCAGCAGAGAAAAAAAACAATCAACCCTGTAGAACCCTGTGGAATTGCACACAAATTAAAACCTGTTCCAGTAGGTGATTTCCTACAACTGCCCCCATGGAAGTTTTCAGATACGTAGCACAGATTGGCAAATTGTGGTCACAAACATTGTTCCATGGGCTTTTATAGAACTGCCATTGATAGCTACTACATCTGTGCATAGGGAATGAGAGGTGCAATCTAAATACTAAGCTTAAGCATTGAAAACGTTTTGCAGAAGGAAGAACTGCTATGGACTTCAGCTGGAGCCAGTTCATCCACCGTAAAGTCTTAATGGATTACTTTCTTTACCAATGTAAAAAGACAAAAGCAACCCTTTCCATACAAAAATGTGTATTATTAAACACAGATTACTAACTTTAAATTGCTGTCGAAGGAATATCACTAGCACAGTTTCCAAAAATGTATTATTTTCTCAATATTTTGTGACAGTTTTTTTTTCTGAAAAAGTTTATATTCTAATTTCAGGATCAAATCTGTACTGAGTTTCCAGATCCATTGAGACCTTCTGAGGTTTACTTGCTTATTTTCCTAACTGAGCAAACATAAGCTTTTCTTTCTTTTTCACTTCCAGCTCTGTTTATGAGTGAGTTTTAATCAGTTTTGTATAGAAGAACCAAAACAACTTAAGGTAACCAAATGCACCAAGAACATCTCATGTTTTTAAAAAGGATTTTTTTAAAAAGGATCCTGTCTATATCAGGGTAATAAGTCTTTATTTCCCCATTGTAAACATAAAGCTTATCTTTAAATTATAATGTGGTTTCGTTTTAGACACACTTGTAATTCTCACCATTATTTTCAGTGATATCCAAAAGAATCACAAGAATCATACATCCTGAGAAAACCAGACTCTATCAGTTACAGTATTTGTTAGAAAAGTCTTGCATACTTAGTATCTTAAATGGAAAATAAACTGAGTCCCTAATTTGGATGCACTCGAGGCCAGGCTGGATGTGGCTCTGGGCATCCTGTTCTAGTGGTTGGCGACTCTGGCCGTGGCAAGGGGGTTGAAACTAGATGATCATTGTGGTTCTCTTCAACCCAGGCCATTCTATGATTCTATGATTCTATGATTTGTAAATTATAATAAATACTTTCTGTAGCATTAGCAACCACACATCCTGCTGAAAGCTAAATTACTGTTTTTAAAACAAATTAAGGCTCACTATCTTTATGTGATTACATCAAAAATAAAAATTATGATAAAAATTAAAATCTTACAGATTGAATCTGTACATGTGGATCAGTTCATCAAGCCTTGAACCCCCTCTTGGAAAAGGGATCATTATGACAACCACTCTTTTCTTCCCAGTGCGTCTTTTATGACTCTGGTTACTTCTCAGTCTCGCTTGTATAACCCCCTTTTCTTCCCTCCTCCCTGTTTAGGTATCATTTTGTAACCTCCTTCATAAGCAGAGTTCAATGTATGTGAGATTCCTGCAGGCCCACACACCTAGGTGAGAAAAATGAAATCGGAATACATGAATAAGCACCTGTGTCAAAGCTTTGCCTGAAGTGTTTTGCAAGATTCATCACTCTCATCTATTCTCTCCCTCCCATGCTAATCAGCAGAATTCTGTCTCTTCCAGGCTAGAAGGGGGGGAATAAAAGAGCTTAGGTTAGGGAAAATGAAATTTAGCTGTTATTGTGATGCCAAGAAATGTTAGCTAGGCAATGAAGGTAACTAGGTAGGCTGAGCATGCTTCAATCCTTCCAAAGGATAAAAGTGGCTAACTTGTCACATCAGCAACGAATTTTCAATTAAAACACAGCCATAATGAGTTGCTTTCAGGCTAATGTCTTGTACATATTCTTTTTTTTTTTTTTTTTTTTCCAACGACAAAATGAACTTTCACCAATTCTAACAGTTTCTAAACTAATGAACATACATAAGCATAGATGATAACCCAGAATGAACAAAGAACCTGTGTATAACATCCAAGCACAAATGCATGGACACATGCAGCAGCACAGTTATTGTGCTGCTGTAGAAACCCTAGCGAAGCGTTCTTTAGCTATGAGTTATTGAAGTGCCAACTGTATTGCTGCAATAATACTTTAATCGTAGCCCAGTGGAACTAAAACAAATACAAGTAACACCAAACACTAGTCCTTGCTTTTACTTAGTGCTGGAGCTCACTTGTATTTATAAACAAAAGCCCTCTGCCCATTCAAAATATTTTGGAGGCTGCTAAAGAAAGGCCCATGTTTAATGGATGGGATCCATTCAACACATGGGGTCCCTCACATAAAGAAGAAAGCACGCTCCTCTCTCTTTTAGTCATAATGCAAGATTGTGGCAACACCTATAAGCTCACCCAGATGAGTGCTTCTCAGCCAAAAACATTTGGGTAGAAAATAGATCCTCTGGAGAAGTGAACCTAAAGCCTCACGCTACAGATGAGTTGGCAACAAAAGGGTGTGTGCTCCATTAGGCAGTCACAGTTGGCAAAATATGAACAGCATCAACAGTGGTAAATTAAAAGTATAGCAAAGAACCCAAGCTGACCAATGTGAGCCAGAGACAAAACGAAGTGCTGGCTGTGCTGGTGGGAGGAGGAATCAGCAATGATCAGGTCACACAAAACTCCACAGCGTTTGGGAATAAGCAGATTACCATTCAGAGCACACGGAACTGGGATAAAACTAAACTCTCCAAGACATCTCTCTTCGCGGCATTTGTTTCTAGTCCTTTTGTTCCCCGCAGACCTCTCAGGAGCTCCCTGCACCCTTCTGCCCCCTTCGCTGACTCGCTGCCCTCACCCCAGTCCGCCTATGCCCGGGCTCCCTCTGCCCTTTGTGAGAGTGTGAGAGAGGTCGGGGGAGCCCGACCGTGAGAGGGCACGGCCTCTGAAGAAGGTGGCTGTAGAGGAGTCCCATGCGCGAGGGAGAAGCGTGGGGGGAAAAACGCGGCGGGACGGCAATAAGGTCGGAGGACGGCGGGTAAACAGGGACGGCGGAGGAGCTGTGGCTGACGGCCGATCAGGAGGCAGCCTCCGGACCGAGCTGCGGCCAGCGGGGTGCTCGGGGCGGGTGACGCGCGGGGCCGGGCGGCGTTCGGGAAGGCAGCGGCAGGTAGCGGCACACACCGCGGGGTGCTCGCCCTTCCCCCGCGCGCAGGGGAGCCGAGAGGAGGTGGCGGGGGGGGGAAGGGGGGTGCGCGGCGGGGGGGATTAGCGGGACGCCGCGGCCCCGCCTACCCCCTTCGCATCCCGGGCGCGATGAGAAGGGGAGATGGAAGCGAGCCGGCGGGACTGGCACCATGACATTGGCCGGCTTCGTGGTGGCGCTGGTGCTCGGGGCGCTGCCCGGAGCCCGCGGGCCGGGGCAGGTCTCCGCCGGCCTCCCCGCCGCTCGAGCCCCAC
>NW_024884475.1:34940866-35130877 GCF_019232065.1 Centrocercus urophasianus | reverse complement strand
CTGCGTTGTGGGTGGGTGGAGAGGGAGCGCGCCGACTGCGAGCGAGGTGAGCGGGGCAGCGGCTCTCGGGCGAGACGCAGCGGGAGGTGCGCGCGGGGCTCCGCGTCCCGGAGCGCGGCGGTGGCGTCGGCATCTCGCGCCCGCAGCTCCCCCGCGGCGGTTTTCGGGGGGACTGCGGGTCGAGGGAGGAAACGAACGCCTTTCGCCACGATGACAGCAAAGGATTTTCTCAGTGGGGGTTTTAAACTTTTTCATCGGCAGCTACACCGGCAAGACGAAAGTACCACGTCGTTTTATGCGATAAGTCAGAACTAGGCGATTCGCGTTCAGAAACAGTATCCTAAGCGTTCGGCTAGGTAAGACTGGCATTCCCGTCTTGTAACCGGGTGCACGTCTCTGGGGAGCGGCTTGGTCGCCCTCGTTCTTTTTCTTTTTACATTTTGAGATAACAGGGTTTGCAAGTTAGCACTGGGGGTGCTGGCATCTGTGAGCCCGGACCCTCACAAACCCTCCTAACTGGATCCACTGGCTGTGGTGGAAGTTTTCGATGCATGAGGACTGAGCAGCGATTCCAGCACTCAGCCCTCGGCTTTAAAGCTCATCGGCTTTGGCAACCCCCGCAGAGGGTGTTTATTTACCGACAGGCTTTGAATGACTTTGCTAGAGGGAAACATATTTTTCTGCATCTCTTTGATATTATCTCCTAGCTAAGAATTCTGTCCTGTCTGTATTCGTACTAAAAATGGTCACACGTAACTGTTGCAATGAAAATAAACACTCTCTCCCTTGTTGCCCTTCTCTTCACATATCTTATAGTACCTAAATGTTGGTAAGGGATTTACTATTAGTATTAATAATTTTGTTATTTTCAGCGAAGATCTTTCAGATCTTTGAAGAGGACAGATACATTTCTCTCCCAGCAATAATCCTGGAAGACCTATCTGTCAGACGCACAGCTGAAAAAATGTAATTTGAACAATGTGATAAATTATATGTATTGGTATAAACCATCACATGAAGAGCACATGGAGGCACCAAGGTCTATATTGTTCAGCTATGCTTAAAAGAGAAGAAAGCGGCTTCTGAAGCCATGTTCAGAGTCAGTACTGTACTCCTTTGAGAAGACAGAGTGATGTTATGTATTACAGATGTTTCCTGGGAAAGAATACCAGGCAGCTGATGCCATGGTGGAGAAAACAATAACTAGACTAAGATGAAAAGAATGCAGAATATTTCACACCCTTTAACTGCTCTCAGATTGGAAAAGGGTCCCATAGATGCTTCCCTAATTTAGTCTATCATATTTATAGCTCTTTCTGGAATGTATCAGTTTGGTTCCCAAAGTACTCTGTAAGGATTTTGGACTTGTACGTCAGACTAAGGATTAATGTATCATTTTATTGCTAATAACCCAATTTTACTCTAATTTAATTCTAGAATCCCCTTTAAGTTGGTAAGAACTTGATCAAGTAAAAGATGCTGAAAGTACTGTGTGATTTGGATTTAGCTGTGTTTCTTCACTCTTTTCAGATTGTTTCTTGTCTTTCCTCTTTGCCCAAGAAAAAGAAAATCCAGGTTAAGGTAGAGGACAGAGCTATTGAACAGTAGGTGATACTGTACAACTAAGAGGTTCTACTTCTGTTGGACTCAACCATGAAATCTCAGTGGCTCCAGTGGGCCAAAATCTGTCCAAGAGTCTTTGTGGAGGTGATACCAAAAAATTTCAGAATGCATTAAGTAGTGTAATGTGGAACATAGAAATAAGTCAAGCTATTTGCCCCCAAAAAACCCATTACTATAACTTTGGTCCTGAAATATGCTCATTTCTCACAAGAGAAGAAATGCAAGTCGCGCTTTGTTATGATGCAGTTTTTAGCTAGAGAAGGGCAAACTATCTTCCCTTTTCTGTTGTTTTAGTGCATGTGCTGAGGAAACCTGCACTGAGGCACCTGCAATTACTAAGAACAATGCTGTGTTCAAGGCCTTAACTGTAAATCTCCTGGATTTTCTAGCTTAAATATTATAACTAACGTGCATAGTTAAGTGGCTAAGCTTTGTGCATGTGTATGTATTAAAGTGCTTCATATTTTAACAGTAATGCTGAAAAATAAAAAACAAACAAACAAACAAAAAACCTGGCAATTATACTAGACAGTACCAGCCTAAATTCAGTTTAATAGTTTAACAGATTTTGGTGTTTCATTTCCTTCCTTCTAAAATGAGAGACATCTGGTTAATATTTCTTATTTGTGCCTTGAAAGCAAGTAAACCAAATGCAAATATACATAAATTATCATGATTGACCAAGGAAATAATAAGGGAAAATAAATGAGTCTGAGAGTATGCTGTACGAAGAACCAGCCTAAGTCCAGCAGAATTTAGTATTTTAGGTACTACTCATAACAACTTACCTGTGCGTACGCTACTCATGCTTCAGAAAATGAAGCCTACAACACAATGCTTATGGGGCATGTAGCTGCAGAATTCTGCACGATATGTTGTTATACATCTAGTTTAAAGCTCTATGAGAAAGTTAACTATTTTTCTTCATTTTGCAAAGAGGAAACAATGAAAGAATGGGTAAATGTCTTGCCAGTGGTCACAGTACCAATTGCTGTCAGAAATGGAAATAAAGCACACAACTTCAGAATGTGCAGACTTTCCATTTAAATTTCTTTCATCACAAGTGGTTCCACTAATGCCAATCAAATACTGCTTCACTAAATGCTTCCAGGCAATTGATGGAAGGTATTGTATGACTTTTGTGTTTCTTAATAGCATAGGGTTAAAGAAAAAATTAAGCGTGATTGTCTATTTTTGTCTTCTAAGGTTGAAGCAGCTCTTCTGGAACCGTTCTTATTACAGCTGCACAGCATGAAACCTCCTAATTTTCTACAGCTCTGTACCATATAATACAATTGCAGTCCTTGAGAGTTTGTTACATTCCTAAAATTTCAGTTTTCTTTTTACAAAGCCTTAAGCCATTGATCATTGATATGATGAACCTCACTGCTGCAGAAGAACCAATTCAGCACGCTGCACACTGAGTACATATAATATTTATGAAACTTCCAATATGAGGTTCTCTAAGTATGCAATAATGCTATGTACTAAAGTTTTCATCTTGAATCTTTAAAAGTAGTCCTGACAAATGCACCATTTTTCAAGGTTAAACTACCAAGAGAAAGCAGTTATAATTTTAGACTGAAAACAGGGCTCAGGAAAGTGGTGGATAACAGCACCACTCACAGAGAGCAGCACCCATAGTTTTGCTGAAGTCAACAGGGATAATTTCTTTGATTTCAGCTAGGTCTGATGCCAGAAGGGAAGAAGAGTATCCATCGATATGAACTGGTGTTAGATTGGGCCTATAATGCAGATAGATTTAATTTTTTTTCCAAATACCTCATGTAAACCAATAAACTCAATTCATTTTGAGGCTGGGACAGACTCATAGTATTCTGAATCATCTGCTAGTGTTCAGAAATACTACAACTTGTAATACGGTTATGTGGGATATAGAGCGTGTGTCAGTGGGACATCCTTATACTTAGTATTAATTTGCACCTACCTAATTGACTCAGAGGCAACAGAGATGGAATATCAGTGCAGAGCCTTTCTGTGGCACTGTCCCACGCTGCAACACCTTGCAAAAGCAAGCAGAAATAACATACGCTGTTTTTACAAATTTCCAGAATTGGAATACTACTTTTGCTTTGCTACAGACCTCTGATTTGAGAGCACATAGCACCAGAGGGCAAAGCACAAGAAACATGTACTTCTGATCACTCTTTTGAAAATCTGCATTTACAGCCAAGCTACAAACCTTTGAACACAGGTGTTTACAAAGAAAATACTGGTACACTTTCACCATAAACACCATAAACCCCACTACTGCAGTACTTAAAGCAGGAGTAGAAGTGATTCTCATTCTCTGTAGAAAACAAAATAGGGTTTGAAGTCACCCAGCGTTTCTAGGCGTGCAAACGATATAGCAGAAGAGGCCAAAGGACCACTCATGCTGTTTACAGCACAATTCCTTTAAAGTACTTCTCCTTTTTAGAGTTAATTAAAAGTCTGCTGGGTGGTTTTCCTCTGCCGTTTTTTTTTTTAATTACTCTGTGTCTCAGCTTGTGCCTATATGGCAGGTGTTGCAGAGCAAGTCTCAGCAGTACTCACTAGATACCCTTACTTCCTTCCATTTGCAAGTATAACTTAATCTCTTTTAAACGGTGATAGCAGATGGGAAAGATTCTGACTTAGGCACATACTAGAGCATCTAAAATTATTAGACTGTGTGTAAACATCATGAATTGACCATCAGTAGTCTTGGGTAAAATATAATTAAAAGAAATGCATACATTTCTGAGCGTATGTAAATGAATGTGCTTCTGTGAAGATGGTAGATAAGTATTCTTCAAATAGGGCTGAATGAACACTGTTCACAATATGTGTCCTAGAGCTGATCAGTAAACCTGCTTTGTGCTTCTGTGCCCTTGTCTCTAACTCTCATGGGGTCAGTGCATCCCTCTCTGAGGGGCTCCTTCATTTTTCTGACTAGTGCTGAGAAGGGTATTGAGAGCCATCGGCAGGATCCTCGTACTCAATGGACAAGGGAAAAACACTGATGTCATTTATTTGGACTTCAGTGAGGCTTTTGACACAGTACCCCATAACATCCTGCTGTCCAAATTGGAAAGATACGAATTTAATGGGTAGACTGATGGACGAAGAACTGGATGCAGGATCCAGTCCAAAGAGTGTCTGGATGGAGAATGGTGACAAGTGGTTGGTGCTGGGGCTGATACTCTTCGTCAGTGGGGCTGATCTTCATCAGTGACAGTGGAGTCGAGTGCACCCTCAGCAAGTTTGATGATGACCCAAGCTGTGGGGTGCAATCAGCACACCAGAGGGATGGGATACCATTCAGAGGGACTTAGACAGGCTTAAGCAGTGGGCTGAGGTGCATCTCATGAGGTTCAACAAATCCAAGTGCAAGATCTTGCACCTGAGTCAAGGAAACCCCCATTACCAATACACACTGGGGGATGGAAGGATTGAGAACAGCCCTGTTGAAAAAGACCTGGGAGTACTGGTGGATGGCAAGCTGGACATGAACCAACAACGCGCCCACACAGCTCAGAAAGTCAATCATATCCTGAGCTGCATCAAAAGAAGCATGACCAGCAGGCTGAGGGAGGTCATTCTGCCTCTCTATACTGTGCTGGTGAGGCCTCACCTGGAATACTGTGTCCAGGTGTGGAGTTCTCAGTACAGGAGAGACATAGACATGTTGGAGAGTGTCCAGAGGAGGGCCACAAAAATGATCCATAGAATGAAACACCTATCCTACGAGGACAGGCTGAGAGAGCTGAGGCTCTTCAGCTTGGAGAAGAGAAGGCTGTGAGGTGACATTCATAGTGGCCTTTCAGTATTTAAAAAGGAGTTACAGGAAAGAAGGCGATAGATTCTTTAGCAGGGTCTGTGGTGACAGAACAAGAGGAAATGGCTTCATGCTCAGGGATGGTAGATTTACATCAGAGATAAAGAAACAATCTTTTACAGTGAGGGTAATGAGGCACTAGAACAGGTTACCTAGTGATGTGGTTGATGCCCTGTCCCTGGGGACTTTCAGGTTGAGACTGGATCAGGCCCTGGGCAACCTGATCTAGCTGTGGTGCTTCACTGCAGGGGAGTTGCACCAGATGGCTTTCAGAGGTCCCTTCCAACACAAAGGACTCTATGATTCTATTATTCTAATGTTGATCAGCTTGCAATTCCCTAAGATCAACCTACTGAACCTACTGAAGCACAATGATATATTTTAAATTCTGTTACGTTTTATGAGGTATCCATTTTACTCTAATTAATTTATCTCATGATCCAGTAACATAACTGCCAGTAGTCCAAATACCACAACATTCTGAATAAGCTACAGAATAAGTTAAATTTTTTCAGTAATTGCTATTTGATTTGCCTGCTTTGCAATTATGACTTACGCTAATACATACTTTAAAGCATATCTGAAACACATAGAATATTGTATCATTTACTTTCATTGGATTCTGCTAAAATACTGAGCAAGAACTGGACTGAACTTAGAAAAATACTAAGAGACCCTTCAGAGATTTTTCAATTCCGAAACTTTTGTTTAAAAAAAGGGGGGGGAACGGGAGAGGGATGACTTCTTACTGTTTTGCTTGAGGAGTGAATGCTAGATTTTGCCATGGGTATTTTAGGTTAGGCACAGCTGTAGGTATCAACACCATCCTAGAAGAAGAGTAGTGAGTCAGTGTAAACCAGCATGTTAAAATTAGTTTCATTATGCCATATATGTTCAGTTAACTCTAATAAACATCAGACATATTAAAAGGTTTTATGTTAGCTACCTGTAAGAAAAGGCTTTCTCTTTATTTCTTTCTAGATTAAATTACAGCTGTCAATCAAGAATATTTTAAATTTGTTAAAAAAACTACCTTTAATAACAATCTTGTGTATCTGGTTCTTCATCGTATTTTCTTGTGAGACAAACACAGGTCTGTTATGAATGTTGCTATAATTCATAAAATGCTGGTATTCCTGAGCAGCTGCAAATCTGCAGTAAAAAGGCAAATAAAAATATTTTATTGAGATATTACACTTTTTTTTTTTTTTTTAAATCCCTCTCTTATTAATATTTTCTCCTAGGTTTTATCACAAAGGCTCACAGAAATAAGACTTGATCTCTTCCAATCATTTTCCCTTCCTTACCTACTAACATCCACTTCAGTAGGGAGCAGAAGTCACCCAGAGTTCTCTGGGGGAGTTGGCAGCAGGATAAAGTCTGTTTTGTTTAACAGTACCTGTCCACAGATCTTCATGCTTTTTAGACTTCTTTCATGAGTTGTCTATCATACAGGCAAATGATTTCATATTTGTTTTTAATGTTTGGGAAAAGACATGCTGATGCGCAGAAGCTGTGTCTTGTATCATCTTTCATTCTGTGTACAAGAATAATTTTTTCCAGTGTTGTCTCTGGGAATTCTGCAAAAATAGAAAGAGCACTGAGCCATGTTCTGCCGTGGAAATCACAGAAGATAATTTTATTCTTTTAGTTTTACTCTTCAAGTACTCCTTTATCTAAGTATTTTCATAGATATATTGTGTAATGTGTACTCAGGAAACTCTGCATTGATACAGTAATTGTGCAGGACCTTAAGCAATCAGGTACAAAAATAAACTAATTTTTGAGGGTGATATATTCACACTTTCTGGAATGCCAGAAATCACTTTGCTGTGACTAAAACTGATGTTTCAATTGATAACAATAGTCTACACAAAAGTCAATTGAAGAGCAGAAATAAACAAAATTCCTGAACTTGTCTGTATGTGACAGAAAAGCATGAAGATTAAAAATATAAACACAGAAGAACAAGGAGCAGTATGGCTTTACTGTTGCTATAATTAAGCCATTTATAGTCCTCTGTGCTGAATGATAGCACGCACTGTAACATGAGTTGAATAACTTTTGTTTGTAATTTGTTGCACAATAAGTACTGCTGAGAAAATAGAAGGCAAAAGGAGCACAAAAAATCAAGTTTGAGGTTAATTAATTCGAGTCCTTTGGCAGTCATTTGACTTGGTTTTATAAACTACACTAAAATAAATTAAAACCAGAACACAATCTGTGTGAAAGCTGAGAAGGTAGATCTACCTATTGTTATTATTGTTATTATAATATACACATACATGAACACAACACGAACAAGGAGGGCAGGCACAAACACTGACTTTACTCTCCTACTGCTGAAAACCCTGCAAGCTGATGATGATGTAGCTTCTGATTTTAAGTAGATCACAGATGAGAGGCAGATGGATTAACTGAGATTTCAGGCAATATTAATGCATGCAATTAGGTTATGTTTTATAATTTAACAGAAACATATTCTTTCTTGTTGAACTACTGTTCTGTTCTGATTCTGTAGAATTACATCTATAACCAGCTTTTTGGTGACATTCAATTGCAGATGCATCTTGCATCTCAAATACAAATACTGTAATGTAAGAATGCAAAATCTATTAATTTATTGGATGTCTTTTTTTTTCACACTTCTTTTAGAAAATTCCTAATGTGTTTAGTTTGTTTTGTCTGAGAATTTGCCAAAGACCCTTCATGTAATATCATCAAGTGTTTTTCTGTCTGAGAACAAGTCTGAACAAATGCATTCTTTGGCTAAAATAAACTACTGACATCCATGACAAACATAATATTACATGGCTCAGAGTAAAAGCTATGCAATCCATGTGGTTGTTTTCTGATTCTTTTAAACTGGATTGAATTATGTGGAAGATAAAAACATATCACTCATAAATTTTGCTCACTTGGGTAGAGGTAAAAACTAAATATTTATGCAGTCTGTACATACTTTGTTTTGGTGGTTAGAACTTACCAACTAAGCTGTAGCATCAGAAGTATCAGAAAAGTAATGTAGCTTTAGTATAAGAAGCAAAATGTATTCCCTATGTAAGGAATAAAGTTATCTGCTTTTGTGTATTACTGTATAAGAATGTTAGACATGCCAGAGTACTTCTTAGAAGCAGCTTAACCAAAGAATGCAAAATAAGGTAGTAGTACTTGAAACAAAAATTCATCTGCAGAGGGAAAAAAGGGATTCGGAGTCCAGTAGGTAGGATAAATTATCTGAGACATGGAGCATCTTGGAGACTGTTTTTTTTTTTCTTTTCTTTTAAGCGTCAGTGAGACTCCAAGGTGGCAAGAATGAGTTTGAAGGTACAGTAGAGGTTTATTTGAATGGAGTCTGGGGAGCAATCTGTGGCAGCCACTGGGACAATAATGATGCAACGGTCATATGTCGACAGCTTGCACTTGGGTAAGTTTTTGTCTGAGTGAAAATTAGTTGACATACTTTAATGACATTACAGTATAAAGGGGAATCTTTTGCTTCCTTCAATTATGTTGTATTTCAAAGAGGTCAGTGTGAAAATTAGTATTTTGTTTGAAAGCTGTAGGTGGGATCTGAAAAGGAGAGAAGGAAAGGTAGATGCTGTACTTTCAAAGTAAAACAAGGTCTACTTTAGTAGACAACCAGATGTCCATGAGGAGAGAAATCTGAGGTCTGATCCTAATGTTGCGTATGTAAGTGTCAATTAAGAGTAGCTCTTTAAGTTACTGAATCTGTAAAAATGTAAATGTGGTCAGAATTTGCTTCTTCATGGCTTCTTGTCGCAGGAATATTCCCTATTCCCAGGAGCATTGTGTTACCCTGGTAATAATCCATTATATTCTGCTAAAAGACAGCTGGGACTCATTTTAGATTTTTGGGAAATGGGGTATTTTTGTTGTGCTACCCTCATACAACTAGGTAATCTGTATGGTTTACTTCTAGTGTTATACATTGATAACTAAACTCAAAACCAGACAAATTTTGCAGCTTTACATTTTCATGAAAACATTTTACAGTCATGGTAATATTACAGAGGTTGAAAGTCCGTGCATTGTGCTAACAGCTCACTGTCCTTATTGACCACTGTTTCCCATGGCTGTCAAAGTGGATTTAATCAACAGGACCCTTCACCATAATTTGGTCATTCAGCTCTACATAATGCCTATAGCGATGCTGCAGTTGCTATAGTAAGGTGGAACTGAGGAAAAGAAGAAAATGTCCATATCCACAGGAAGTTTTAAAAACAAAATGCAATTTCAGCTTCTAGAAAATCCATGTCACCTAAGCTAGGCAAAGACATTGCTTGACTACCCTGCCACCTCACTACTCCATTCAGTTTGTAGCTTCTCAGTAAGCCCCAAAATAGAGCTGGTTTATTGCCTTTCCAGCATTCTTACAGTTACATATCAAAGGAGTGATTACATTTGCTACAAGCAGCAGGGGGCAAGTATACCATAGTTGCATTCTTAATGATTATATTACTTTTAGACTATTTAGACTGCAAGGCAGAACAAAAACTAAGCTGTTTTATAACATTCAATTCTAATTTGGACACACCATGCCAACTTAAAAAAATACGAGGATTAGCTGGGATAAAAGTTCAGCCATCTGGAGGCTGTGATTTTGCTTATGACGAGCTGTCTACATGCAGTGTCCCCTTTCCTCACTTTAATTTATTTTTGCCATCCATACCCTACCTATACCATTCGGATAAAAATTTCAGTTGAACAAGACCCTTATTAAAACAGTGTGAATGGCTCATTCTTTTCAATAGAAATGACTTGAATCTGAATCTAGGCCAAAAATACCCAAACAAAATGTAGTTGAAACTTTTATTTATGCCCTGTTGAGTGTTTGATAGAAATTTGGATCTGTATACCACAAGGTGAATTCAGTAGGTATTTCCAATGTTTTTCAGGTTCTTCCATTTTTCTGCTCCTTTTGCTTTTACAATACTTGGATGTTGTTTTTAATTTGTTTTTGTTGGGTATTAGATGGAAGATAAGAAGATTCAGAACAGTTTCTTTGGATTCAGTCTGGAAAGGAAAGAAAGCTATTTATAAATGTTCAGGGTGTTGGAGGAGCGGATGGATGGATGGATGGATGGATGGATGGATGGATGGATGGAGAGATGGGAATGGCTGAATGGACAATAATGGACGTGAGAATGAGCTAATGCAGTATGAGGTGATTTCACTGCCCCATGGTCATAACTATATATGCCACGCACATGTGCTGAGCAGTGACTAGTTTTAATGGAACAAAAGAGAGGAGAAAAATGAAGGGTCCTTGGCATTATCTGTCATGGAAGTATATCTGCAGTGGGATGATTCTACAGTTTACCTATGGAGTGTGGAAGGAACTGCTGTGCTGATTTTTGCTGTCAAGAACTGGGAGGAGTGTGGCTGGCCCTGCCAGGGCATAGGCCACCGTACTAAAATATCCCACAACTAAATGGCAAAATCTGGGTTACTCTATAACTGCTTTGAGCAGAAGACTGCCTTGAACTGTAAGAAAATGTGATGACTTTACACTGTTAAGGAATGCTCTTTCTTTTCTACCCCAAGGTTTTTATCTGAGAACCAGGAATGAATAGACTCAAATATCCTACCTGATTATTTTTCTTACAGTGAAAAAGGTACATCAAAACACATACCATTTTCCGAACTGGGCCTTATTCCTGTCTACTGGAGTGAAGTGCGTTGTCGTGGTGATGAAGAAAATATACTGTTGTGTGAAAAAGACATCTGGCAGGATGGAATATGTCCTCAAAACACAGCAGCTGCTGTTACATGTAGCTCTTCCCTAGGTAAAAAACAAAAAAACAAAATATAAGGTTTGGCTAACTCTTTACCTTATTTAAATGCAAGTAATAATAATCAATCATTATAAAATTAGAAAAAGAAAACCTTTCTAGACTTTTTGGTCAGGAAATTAAACAGATTGACTCATAGCACCATTAACTATTTCAAATTTATGCTATGCAAGCTTCAACTAGCAGAACCACCTTTTACCATTCCATAATCATGAAGCAAAATGTTGCTTTGAGATCCAGGTTGTGAGGAAGGGTGAAGCAGAAGTGGACCTCTGGCTGTAAAAGTAGGATTGTTTCCCCCACATTTTTACTTACTTTTTAAAAAATTATTATTATTAATTAATTATTATTATTATTTTCTTTGTTAGCTACAAAAGCAACATTTCAGTTTGTTAGCTTTTCATGAGCAACAGGGAGGGACATCAGTTTCATCCAGAGGCTAAACCTGACTTTGGTATAGAAGTGTCTGATGAGTGTTGACCTTACATTCTTTGAATGTGGCTGTCATTGCAAAAGGAAAAGTTTTGTCCTGTTTATTGTGTACACTTAAAACAACAGGTCTGAGGTCTCCTACCAGTAGATCACTACATTACACAAGTCAATGATATTACCAGAAAAATGTATTAGAAGGCTTTTAATATATTTCAGATTATTTTAACTGACATGATAAACAGTATCTAAGTAGGCAGTTATGCTGTCAGATTTAAAATACTGCTGACTTTAAGGATGACTCTACTGGCAGTGCCATTCTCTTCAGCTGTAACCAAAACATGTTGTATGGCTGCTCCCAGCACTGTGCTTCCTTTCTTCCCTTACTTGCATTCCTATCCAAAAGTAGACATACTTATGTCCTACAGCTCCTCTATTCATAAGGAATTTCAATAAATTACTTAAAAAACATAATTTTATTCTTAATTTAGAAAACTGTAGTATAGGTGGAAGATGAATCCTTTTTAACCTAGGAAAGAAGAAGGAAACAATCATAGCAAAAGGAACAGTTTTGCCTAAGGAAATTGAAATTTATAAATTAGTAAAATTTACTCCTAGATCATAAGGTTTTCTTTCTGCTTATAGATATTTTCACTGGAAAAGCTTATTTAGCTCAGATAAATTTACTGAAGGCATTTTATCTTTGTCAGTAATGCTGAAAGGAAGCTTATCAGTTCTTTAGAGCCCAGGATATCTGAATTTAATGAAATCAGTCCTGAAGTTCAGCTGATTAGATGGAGTTTCCTGAAATTGCCTGTTTTGTAGGTTCTACGAGCAGTAGCCTTTTTAACGAATATAGTTTAATTAACTACAAAACAAAACAAAAAAAACCAACAAAAACCCCATATTTAGATTTCATACCGGTGAGATAGTATGATGGACTCAGAGAAATTCCCTCAATGTTTTTTTTTTTTTCAAGTCACAAAATAGCATTAATTGGTTGGAAAGCATACACAAAAATTGAATCACACTGTGAATCATTCAAACGTTAGATATGATGAAACTTTAAAATAACCTTTTATATACAAAAGTGACTATTTTTTACATGGCTTTAAGCTGTTTCTATTATAGTTTTCTGCAGAAGTGATGCTTCCAGGAAAATCTCCTGCTGGACACAAAAAGATTAATTTTTTGAAAAGGCCAAAACATGAAGGTGAAATTCTACCTCTGTGGAAACTAAATAATTTTTTGCCTCTTACTTACACATTTTGCCCCCTGGGATTAAGCATGTACAGAACTGACTTTGCCCTTACTGGTAGAAATGCAATTCCACTGCTAAATTATAGTATTTGGTCTTATGCTCCTAAGTGTCTGTGCACATTTTGACACTTAAGTAACTCAGATCAGCATGGCTTCTTGTTTGTAAAGTATTTTTCATCTCCAGAGACTGGACCTTAGAAGAAGAAATTTCTAGCAAGTTTAATTTCTTGTTTCCCATTGAATTAAAAAAACTAATTGTAGTTCTTGAGCAACATCACAGAAACCACTAAGCTGTCTTGTTTTTGTTTTTGTTTTTGTTTTTTTTCCTCTGCAATCAGAATAACAAAATGACCATTTCCTATATTCCCTGTTTGATCATAGCCGCTGTCTTTATTCCAATCCGGCTGGCTGGTGGGAACAAGGCTTACGAAGGAAGAGTAGAAGTCTACCATGCTGGCCAGTGGGGGACTGTCTGTGACGATCAGTGGGATGACGCAGATGCTGAAGTTGTCTGCAGGCAGCTTGGCCTTGGGTTTGTTTTACTGCATATTTTCTACTCCAGCAGCAAAGCAGAATAGATAGTAAGACACATAGCCTTGAGTTTTCAAAAGATGCTCCTTTAAAATTG
Organism: Centrocercus urophasianus; assembly: GCF_019232065.1. NCBI lineage: Eukaryota > Metazoa > Chordata > Aves > Galliformes > Phasianidae > Centrocercus > Centrocercus urophasianus. The sequence continues at coordinate 35,117,301 of NW_024884475.1, read as the reverse complement.
CACTAATACTTTGAAGCATGAACGACACGTTTTCAGAAGGGTCAGGTACAGTCTGTACCTGACTTTCAAGTCTCTAGAACTTTGATCTATTGGATTCAGTTCTCAGTGGCAAATGATATGGTATATGATGTAAATATGAAATAGTAAGATAGACAAAGGATCTTTCTTGGAATAAATTTTGAGTCTTTTGTGAACATTCACTACAATTATAGTAAAATTACAATCAAAAACCTTAGGTAAATATGAGGAGGTTGCTTTTGATATTGAAATCTTTACATCCATTCTACTGAAAAGTCTAACAATCACTCTGCTTTGGAGCAAGAGCACTGCTTTGTCAGAAAGGATGTGCTTTTTGGTATGCCCATGAGAATCGAGGTTTAAGCCATAAGTCGCAGAAAACTGTCAGTTTGCAAGGACAGAGTAGATACTAGTTTAAAGTTTTAACAGTTTTGATACTACTCAGCAAATAAGTATTCAGTACTTGAGAAAGGTACTGCAGAACTGGGAGGCAAAGAGGAGAACTGCTGCATCGGAGACAGAGAAGATGAGGACAATTGGGATGAAAAGCAGAAGAAAAATGAGGAGGTGAATGCAGAGAAGATACTACTCTGTAAAGCTAAGGAGGAATGGGGGATTACTTCTGAAACAAACTGGGATGAGAATTAAGCAGATCAGTGCAGAGAAGACTGGGAAAGAACTCACCCACTCAACCCTGCTGAGATTACAGTGAATTAAAATAAGTGGCACTGAAGGTAGCAAGCTTTGTGGCATGAACAGGTGGCCCCCAGCATGTGCTCATTTTTTTAACCTGAAGCTGAGGCCATGGACTCCTGCTGGTTCCATCCAAACTAGCTCAAATAGCTGAGATTAGTACAGTGTTTACAAGGCTTTTAAACCTGCTCATGAACCATGTAGGAACCGGCATGCTCCTCTGACATCATATTTCCATTTCTTTTCAAGTCTAGGGTTTATGTGTAAAAGACTACATTAAAAGAATTTTAAGACTGCAGAGAAAGGCATTATATGTAGTAGCATCATGTAAATACTGTGCAATATCAGTTCAGCCCTCTTGTCTATATGATTAAATATATGATCATCAGTTACGCTTTTTTTTTCCTCCAACAGGAAACTTCCCTAATTTTATGCACCAAATAACTGGTGTTCATGGATTCATAGCTATTCAATATTTCTTTGACTCCTCATCATACAGAATGTTTTCAGGTGTTCATTAGTGCACAACCTTCAGTCCGTGCATAGAATAGTTATATAAGTATTTCTATATTCCTGACCTATTCAATTAGGAATACCTTTTATAAAGCTTTTTCTGCTTTTGAAATATAATTGAATCACTATCAATAATTGGGAAGTAACTAAACTACCCTTAAAGTTTTTATATGGTAATGACAAATGTCAGGCAAAGTCAGCAAACATTGAAATGCTGATACTCAAGTTAAATGAAGATAACATCATATACATGTAAATGTTCCCAAGTACTATCATCTTAAGAACTACTGGTAAACATGGCTTTCTGTTATAAGCCTGTAATATATATAAGGTATTACTGATTAAAACAAGTATCCTGAAAGAAGTTTCTTCAGTTCTTACTCAATTCTACAAAAATAGTCAGAAGCACTGAGAACTCACAGCCCTATCTTGATACATTGAAAGATTGAGACGTACTAGATTGGATAGCTAGATTTCAAATAAATATTACTCTTAGTGTATCCAATACATGTTATTTTCCTAGTTTACTATATAGTGACACACATTTACTAGTTAGAAAAGCGGCTATCTGTGAAATGTAAGAGATGGAGGTCTTGGCTCTTATTCCCATTACCTGCACTGCAAACTACAAGTCTTCAGTGAATAAATGCTACATATAGAAAGGCATGGCTAGTTAACAAACTAAAACAAAGAATGGTAAGGGCAATTAGGAACCTTAGCAAAGCTCAGGGATCTACGAAATCTACTGAAATTCATCTTAGCATTTCTGGAGGAAAAAGAAGCTGAGCAAGATCTATGTTAACACATTATTTAGAATTAGGAAGGTCTTTCTAAAGAATATGTGCACACACACATATGTGCACACACACATAAAAAATGCTAACTTCAGACTGAATTTACTGATGTGCCCTGATAAACCCCTGGAAGAAAGCCAAATGTGCTTTGCTAAAATGTCACTTTTTGGGTGCTTGAGGACATTTCTGTTTTCCTCCACTGTTTCTCTGATGTGAGTGCAGATTACAACTCTTCTCCCTACTCAGTAAATATGACTTGTTTGTTGATATTTTCCACATACTCAACCACTTGAAGAAGGCATCTGATCATCAGAGAAACAGCCTGAAAGTTCAATTTTTTCAAAACTGACCAAGCACTTTAGCTTAACAACGTTAGAAACAAATGTATTTTAAATATGTATGAATGTAAATCGTAGTATTTAATGTTCCTTTCCTATGTGTGGTTTTATTTGCTGGGAACTAATAATCTACACAGCATCCACCAGGACTACTCACTTCCTTTTTTTATACAGAACTTTTTTCCTGGTCCTAATTTAACTTTTTAGAGCCTATTATTGTTGCTGTTTTTCTCACACCCTTGTTACTGTTAATCAAGAATTTGCATTATTATAAATTTAGTACTATCTTCCTTTAAACAAGAAATAAAAGAGATGGAATAGACTTATACAAAGCAATAGAAATGAAACCCATGCCTATCTAAATCTATATATGGATCAATAAAGTGCCGCCTTAAAAACATGAATTAACACAACTTCCATTTAAAAAAATGACAGCAATGGAGAATTCTAACACTCTACTGTAAAAGTCTCTGAAGAGTTTGAATGACTACATTCTGAAACAAAACAGCCAAGATCTGACACATTTTCAGTAGAAACTGAATATGCCTTTCCTGCTAGGTGCTCTATAACAATATATGGCTGGTTGCAGAAAACATATTTTTTGTAACTATTACTTTATAGTCCCATGACCAAACTGTACCTTAAACTAGTCCTTTAGAAAGGTAATTCATTGTAGCCTAGTTGAAAAAGAAGACAGATACTGGAAACAATCCTACAAAAACTAAACTGGTTATACGTACAGAGAAACCATCCAGTGAAAGGAAAACAATCCATGTGTTTCAAAACATATATGAAGTGCCTTTCCAAACAGAAAAGGAAAAATCGTGACAGCTCAACAACTGTTGAACACTGTATAATTTCTGTAATGCTGAAATAATGGACTGTCTTCAATTCATGTAGGTTTTTGTGTTCAGAATTCCCTACGCAGACATAAACAACAAACACAAGCACAGTCATTGGTCTGCCTTTTGTTTTTATTTCTACGATAAACTTCATGCCATTGTCAAGTCACTTGAAATCTTAGCCATGTTTTTTAAATTACAGACTAGAGAACAATTGAGTTTATCTGCGTCATCTAAGTATTTGAGATTTGTTTAATGTGCTTCTGAGGCCAGCAAAGTAAGTCACCAAAGAAATAGGATTACCATGTATACACATTAAATGAAAATTACAATTAGAACCCTCATAGCCATTTGTAAAGTTATAATCCCTCCTAGGAATGGAGTTCTTAAAAATGAAAAGACAGAAAAGGAAAATGAAGTAAAAATGAAACAGTAGGATTTGATTTCATAATCATATTGGAACTGTGGAAATGTTGCAGTGGTATGTTCAAGTTCAGCTGGTGCAGAACTTCAGCTCATAATGAAGTTGGCTGTAGAAGCACACTGTAGTGCAGATGTAACACAGGCTGCAGTCAGTTACCCCTGCAGTACATTTTCAGGAAGTCCCATTAACTATCTTAGAAGCCAGATATGTAACATTTTAGCTGTTTCCATTGCCTCCAAGACCCTAGCTTGCTTGTACTTGCTTTACAGCACTTGCGATCTTTTGACAGGGGTTCTGCCAAGGCATGGAGCCAGGCTTACTTTGGAGAAGGCTCAGGCCCTGTGCTGCTGGATGAAGTGCGGTGTACAGGAAATGAGCTATCTATAGAACAGTGTCCAAAAAGCTCCTGGAGGGAACACAACTGCGACCACAAAGAAGATGCTGGTGTTTCCTGTACACCTCTCACAGGTAGTTCAATTACCAATAAACACACAAGAAAATAAACACACACAGTGACAAATGCAGAATTGACAGCACTGGAAAGAGAGTTTTTAAAGTTTGCAGATGCATAAAACCTCACAGTAATAATACATTGTAGCAGTATCAAAAGGAGTTGGCTGTTGCCTGTGGAAATTTTACAGGTATAGAAAATCTCATTATTTAACACTAAGCCTTGGTTTCTTTGCAACGCTCTAACTGCTACTTACTGTGCAGTGCATGCTTTAACTGTGTGTTGTTTCTATCAGCATAAAAGCAATGAGAAATAACAATATATAAAGAAGATAAGTTGTATGTGTAAACAATGAAACCACATAATTAGAGCCTATTTCTGTGAGCTTGGCATGTAATGAGGACTCGGAGATCAAAATCTTGCACTGAATCGGCTGTGTTACTCAGCACTTTACAACAACCTGGGTGCATCGTGGCATCTTATACATCTTTTCATTTGGCATCTAGTGAACAGCACAGATATAGTAGTTTAATATTGTAATGAGCTGCAGTAAATGTAGTGATACTCATTTTATTTCAGAACAGTAATCGGACCTCAGAAAAACTGATTCTTATTTTTGTTTTTCCTTGCTTGTTAATGACACAGATGGTGCATTAAGGCTAACAAGTGGGAAAGGCAGTCATGAGGGACGCCTGGAGGTCTATTATTCTGGGCAGTGGGGCACAATCTGCGATGATGGGTGGACAGAGCTGAATACACAGGTGGCTTGCCGGCAGCTTGGATTTAAGTAAGATTATCTGATATCAGATATCTGACTCTTTGACTTGATGATGATGGTAGATATTTACGTGAATCCTATATTCTTCAAGAGTCTCTCTTTTTTTTTTTTTTTTTTTTTTAATATTAGCTGAGTGCTTCACAGAAACTACTGAGTTAAAATGCATTAAAATCTGCTTCCCTCAGTCTCCATTACATATTTATGGCCTCAATTTAGTTAGAGCAAAAAGATTCAACTCAGTCTGTAATTCAGCAGTCTTCATTCACTGAGTTCCTTCCATTCGTGTTTTTTGGCTAACCAATCTATAGAGAAAAAATGACTTACTGTATTCTAGTTTTCCTATGAAAGTTTGATTATTCAAAATCTTTGCTCATGAAACAGTCAGTAAAAATCAGATAGACTTTCAGTGTATAAATCCTTCTGGACCTAGCTCAAAAACCTCCCACAGTCCTGAGACACTATTAAGTATTGACTAACATATTTCAGAAAGCAGTCATTTCATACTGTGTTTAAAAAAATACACTCTCTCTACATAATTGTTATCTTGCCTTTACATTCAAAAAAGTCCAAACATTCAAATATTTATGATATTAAGAACATGATTTAAGTACCAAAGTGAGTGAGACAGATGTATGTTTGAGGCCTTAATCAAAGGTAATATATCCCAAAGTCTGCATTAATGTAACAGTAATTCTTCAAGAATACAGGTTACCAGAGAAGAAATATGTAGTGTTCTCATTCATTTTAATGCTAACCAAACCTGCTCAATCATGGTTATTACTCTCCATTGTTGATCTTGAGAAATCTTTATTTGTCAACAAATCATTTATTTCCTTTCTAGTGCTGAAGTATTACATGCCCTCTGACCAAAACATACACGTATTTGTTGCATAGGTATGGAAAAAGTGCTCCTGAGAGCTCCTCAGAAGGAAACTCTGGTCCCATCTGGTTGGATGATGTCAGCTGCTCTGGGAAGGAAACAGACCTTCTGCAGTGCTCAAGGAAAGAGTGGGGAAAGCATGACTGCAGCCATCAGGAGGATGTCAGACTCATTTGCCATCCAGATAACAACAGCCATAAACTCTTGCTTGGTAAGGTGTCCCTTTGGTAACATCACAATATGAGCATTGCTATAGGCACGTATACCAGAGAAGTACAGTGAATTAAAGGGTGCTCAAAATCTTACTGTTTAGCAGGTGTATGCAAAGACAGATGCGGAAGGGAAAAAGTTCACGTTTCTCTTGAAGATTGTAAGTAATCAGGCTTTGTTTAAAGGAACATAAACAGCCAGAACAGTAACAATCAGCATGCATTTCTAAATTAGCAAATGCAGATTCCAGAGATAATGTTCTCTAAATCTTTTTCTTCATTGGATTTTACATCTAATTCGCCCTCTCTAATGGTATACTGCTTTGCACTCAGCACTCTCCAAGTTCTAAGGAACTGCCCCATGTTATAGGAAATTGGAGAGGAACCTGTGCATTGAAAAACATAAATCAATATTATATTCCTCTATAGCCTTATGTTCAGGCAGTCTGAGAAAAGACATAGAGAGAAAGAATGTAAGTTCAGAGAGAATGAGAAGTATGAAAATCTTTCTGTAGTACTTCGGTCTGTCATTTGGATTGTGCCAGGGGAAGTAGCCTCCAGTTTCTAATGTAGACAGAACGATACTAAACAGATCAAAGATCCAAACACCACATTAAAAAGCTGACTATGTTGTATGAAGAAAGAATGAAAAGACAGATAAGAAATCAGAAGTAACTAATTACATAGAGGTATTACGGATCAAAATACATACACAAGAATTCCAAAGATTTCTAAATCCACATATAGATAATTAAACAAGAATTACAGCTATCAGACATGTAAAATAAAAGGCTAGAACAATTGGGTTACTCATCTATTCTGACAATCAGCTTCTCTTTCTTCCTTTTTTTTTTTTAATTTGATGCATACAGATTTTGTAACTTGTCAGTATGTAAACTTTGACAAAGTTGTTGCCAATATTCTTTGAAATTTAACTAAGTATATTCTAGTTGATTTTGGAGTTAGAATTAACTAGGAAACTAGTGGAATGAGATTAACTGCTTCTACTGAAATCTAATGTACTTGTATGCCTGATTTCTTGAAGTTCCTTGGAAATTATTGACTGAAGGCTTATTTTGCAAATTAAGGCATGGATTTACTGCACAACATTGCTACCTGTTCTTACAACAATCAGCACTTCTACATGCACTTTTATTCTCTTTCCTTTTTCTTTTTTTTTTTCTGATCTTTTCCTTTACAGCCTTTTGACCTGTAAGAATCCAATGAATGTTTTATATTGCAGTTCCATTATGTATTTGATAATGACGCTGTATCATATTTTGTACAAAAGATTTCCCAGACCAAAAGTAACAGGAATTCAGATTATCACGGCTGTCTTTACGGATGCAAACCATCTGTGCTGCTTTGCTTAAGTTTCTATAAAATACAGTCTTAGCTGAAGGAGGTCCAGTTCAGTTAAATGCATCCATATGGTAGCATTCTCACGTCTCCCATTACCAGACAATCATATTAGTTTTGTGCTCATAAATATATCTATGCTAAAATACAAGCAGATGAGATAACAGCAAATCAGATATAATGTATCACGAATATCTCATGTCTCTAGCTGGGTCATGTAATATACACCTAAATCATATTCTTCTAGAATAACTTACTTGTCATGAAGAGGGAGTATCTAACTCTTCCTGACTGGACAAGAGACAAGGACTCTATCGTTGCCCCACACTTTCTAGTACTTGTATAAAAGCATTTTTTCTTCCTCTAAGGATGAAATCGGTTGAAAAACATGGGTAGATTATATAATTTGGGTAGATTATATAAAATACAGACATTAAGGGGTGCTCAAAATACAATACGCCATGAAAATGAAAACATCTGTTTAGTAAATAACATCCTGATGTATAGGATATTGTATGTAACTGAACAGAAAGTTGGTGAAGCATATACTTGTAACTGTTCGGGTAGTATGAACGCCAATATGAACAATATGCTTTAAATTACATTTGAAGCAAAACTACTTTAATTTTATTTTATAATCTTTCTGCATTCAGTCAGCAAATTAAGTCAGATTTAACTAGCTCTGCACCAGAGTAAGGTTTGGTATGCAAAAGTTATTTATACCTTAAATTAATCAGAATCAAATTTCAAAAAATGATGTATCAAAATACTCTTACTTAAGAGAAAGATTATTATTTTTTTCATCCTTACAGGGTTAGACAAGAGTAGGAACAGGTTAAAAGAATGTGGAACAGGTTTCGCAATTTTCAAAACAAGGAAGTCTAATTAGAATCTTAAAGATTATAAAGTGTGACACAGAAGAAGATTCAGAATGTGATTCCTTCACTTAAAGAGTACAAAGAGACATCAAAGGAATTTGTAACTCTTTTAAGGATTCTTGCATTGCCAGCATGCTATAAAGTAGTCTTAATGGAAAGGAGAATCAAATACGTACTTTGCTTAATGATTCAAAACTTAACTGCAGGCCAAGAACTGAACAACCCACAGTCAATTAAATCTGACTAATCCACAAGTGAGAATTCGTATTATAAGCATATCTGAATAAGCAATCAGTTTAAAATGCTAGAAAAATAATCACACTGTAGTCTATAATAACATGCTGTAGATCATTATGCTGTCATAAAAAACATGCTACAGAGCACATGTAACAAGTAGTAACTGAAGTGCAACACAGTGCTGTACTTTTTTTGCTGAGATTGTAGTAAGATGTGTGGCAGCAACCAGCTTGAGAATGGATTTATGAACTAAGGTATAGTTGAATTCATCCACAAAGATTCTGCAAGGGAAATGTATCCCATGAATGCCTAGCAGATGAAAGATACCTCAGGTGACTTTGCTGTTACGAGGAAAATTGTTCTGTGACTACTGTGGTGAAGTTATGCATTATGCCCTATGCACTGTAAAGTTCAAAGCACAGAGATTACAATAATTCACATTATTTTATAATTTGTACTGACTGCTTCCTTTTGTCAGCCAGGTAAAAGTAAATGACTAACGGCTGACATAAGGCTTACTGAACATCAGTTGACTCTGTGTACTCATTGTGATGGAAATAACTTAAAAGTACTCATTCTTGTTTCTGTTGTTATGGGTTAACAGCTGTAATTTATTCCCAGGTCCTCCCATCAGGCTGATGGATGGTGAGAGTAAGAAGGAAGGACGTGTAGAGATTTTTTTCAATGGTCAGTGGGGCACAATTTGTGATGATGGATGGTCTGATAAGGATGCAGCTGTAGTTTGTCGACAGCTTGGCTACAAGTAAGAAAATCTTTTGAGCTGTTCCTCGACTTATAGATTTGCTATATCTAACAACGTTGTGCAACTAAGTATCACCAAATTGTGCCTGCTTGCATAACAGATCTCTTTTAAAATTTGTCTGTTTGGCATAATTATAGAAAAGCTTATTTATACCATTAGCATAACAAAATAGACTATGTATTAAAATTTTCACTAACTAGCAAAACTGAAAAAAGGAATCTTGAGGCTCAAAGGCATATCAGTGATGGGCAACTAAAATGCAACTTAATGCTAGTTATGAAAATAATTTTATCACAAGTCAAGTTACTTAAGCTGTTGAATAAATAATATTTTTATTTGTCACTTATGGTGCTACATGTCTGTAGGATACAAACACATTGCACACAATTCATTTTTTTATCCCTTGGTTGCACTAATGTAACAAAATTTTGTTCAGTATTTCTACACTGTGCTCCTTCCCACTCAAATTGCACTTACTTTACTTCTTTCATCTTCAGTTTTCAGATTCCTAAACACTTTTAAAAAGAATGAAATTTCTAGTTTGGAGAAATGAAGGGAACTAATATCAACATCTAGATTAACATGGAGGGTTACATATTGTGTGAACTATGCAGATTCTCTCTTCCACTTCTGCTTTTATGTCAGTTTTGTATTTTACCATACCTAAGAGACAATTTTTGTTCTTACAGAAGTTTTCATACTGAATCACCTTTAATCAACAAATCAAAACTGAAGGTACCTGACCAGTGCTTTAGTGATATGCTGTAACAGTAAATGTAATCAAAACAAACAAACAAAAAAAACAACCAAAAGCACAGAGGAAATTAAAATGCCTTTTTCATTACTTTAATGAATAAAATGAAAGTATGCAGAACCTAGATGTGGCTTATGATAATTTTCTGAAGCTATCTGGAATTTAGCTAAATTCTCATGGATAATGTTTGCATTGTTTCAAAGAGCTCTACATATGTTCACTTTGAAAGCTATAATTTTGCATGTTGCAAATATTTTACCATTTGTGAGCCTTACTGATGACTTCTAAATCAATACTTTCCAATATAACAGCTATTTATTTATTCTACTGAAGCATAACAACAGGTCTCTGTCCACTGTCACCAGGTGTGGATATGATTTCAGCATTTATTAAGATTTAGGTTCACCAGCTACTCATTTCCCCATTCCATGGGGTTTTTCCTGCATTTCCTGATCTGTGTAAACTTGATGTAGCTTGGAAATTTGATAAAATTGTTATACAAATGATTGACTTCATCCTACAATAATCTGAATAGCTTCATTTAATATATGAACAGATCTGACGGGACAAAACCCCCTCTAATTAAAACCAACTCAAAAGATAGGAGCCACTTTAAGTCACAGCACTCAATGAACTTTTTTTTTATGAATCATATTTATCACAGTTATCTCAGGTTGGAAGGGATCCACAAGGATACCTAAGAGCAGTAAAGATAACAGCTGAAGGACAAACATATAAGTAGCAGGACTAATATGAGTGGAAAGATTTCCAGAACACTGGTGAAACATTTTCTCTGAGTGTATCTGTAAAGGAATCTGAAGTTAGGAAATACGAACCAAGCTTTTTCTAATGAAGTTTGTGCAACTGAATATTATCAATTTATGCCTCTTCACATAACGTGCCTTTTAAAAGTTGTGTGTTTGGTATTCTTAAGGAAAAAAAAAAAACAAACAAAAACCACAACATATTTATGCTGTAACTACTAGCAGACTGCATCTTCAAAACAATGAAACCTGATGTGTATTATCTCCTACCAAATCATTCATTTAGTCTGCTCTATCCTCAGCCTCTCTGGCTGTATATTTCTCCCACAAGTTATCAGACTCAATCATTTATCCCTACCTTCTCCTTTCAAGCCTTCCCAAAGACAGATAGTTGTTTAAATTCTGAATTTCTGTCATGTAAGAGACCAAGACCTTAAGATTATAGGATACAACAGAATACATTTCCTGAAGGGCTTAGGAGAAACACATTTTTGAAACAAAAAATTAGGTTCCACAAATTGGTAAATCTTGTTGGAAATGGATCTTGGCAGCCCTGTCTTTAGACAGTTGCATTTCACAATAGTGACTACACTATTACGTGCAGTGATGAGCTGGAATTGCTTCTGGGCCTGGGAGTTCATGAACAAAGCTCTTCATTAAAATTCAAATTATATTCAGTGATGACTTGACTGTTTCTAAGCACAATTTGGGCTTTTAGGTTCACATGTCTGAGCTAGGAGTTGATTAATGTTGCTTGTTTACATTACGATTTTTTCCCAGGAGGAACTCACAAAGTGCCTAATGCTGATGTTAACATCAGTTTTCATTAACACTGATCACAGACCTAAACATTATAATTCAACTCCCTTTATAATGCTGTGTTTAATTCCCAAGTTTGGGGAATCTTGAACATACTTAGCCTTGCATCACATTCCTTGAGAAAAAAGAAAAACAAAAATTTATTATTATAAATGGGAGAAAAGAATGTCTTAGAATAGAAGACTTACATAAACAAAGAGTAAAGATTGCAAATATGGGACTAAGTTTTTCCTGCATATCAGAGGCTAGCTGTACATTTATTTTATGAAATCCTGCTTTGGAAAATTCTTAGCTACTTATTAGTGTTTATTTATGAGGATGAAGCAGGAGAAACTCTGAGTTGGCAAAATCACTATGTTCAAAGCAATGCCAGTTTTAAAGATGCCTCATTAAGCTAGTTTGTTAAACAGGATTAATATTAGAAAAACACAATACAAAGAACATCAGAAAAAAAATTCTTGGAAACATGAAAAGAATAGCAGCCTAATATAAGTAATATTTGTAGCAGGTTAAATACTAAGAGAATATGCACCTTTTCTGAAGTACTTTCTAGTAGGAGATCAGTTTAGCATACAAAGGAGTATTTTAATAGAGTGAGCAAAGAGAAGAATAAGGTTTTAGAATCCTTTGCATTTTTATAAGTAACTGTGCCAATAAAACCGAACCTTCTTCATTTACATCAAGCTTATAAGAACATACTTTCCCATTCACACTCCACCCCAAATAAATAAATATCCTGCCTTAGTGCTCCAAAAATTGTCTACTACAGAAAAATAAGTATTCAAGGAAAGTTGGTTCTCTGAATTAATCAACTAGATTTCTTAATTAACAGCATTATTAACAGTGGTAATACTGCTTCTACGGAGCTTAACCTAAGTATAACGTGGTGATTTACAACAAAGTAGTTTTCAATATCCTGAGCAATTTTAGTGCCATGCCCTAGGGCAGAAACTTGGTATTTTGACACAGAAATACCTAACCAGCCAAGATTTTGCAATATGTGCTTGTGCTGTCCCAGCATTTTTTAATACCTTACATGGACAGATCAGCTACCCATGAGTCTGAGGGAGTAAAACATTTTTCATCCAACATTTTATTTGTCATTAGAGTATCCTTCACAAAAAGAAAATATCTGGACCAAGAGACGCATTGCTTGTGATTGACAAGTTAAATCATACTAAACTCATAAGGCAAAGATTGACCTATACTGGTTTCAAAGTCAGTTAAGGCTTTGGATTAACTGGTAAATACACAGTGGCCTGGGAAATTAAAAAATGTCTAAGGACAGTTGACCTTGTGGTATCTCTGTTAGCTGGATTGCTATGTTTGCATGCTTCCCTTTCCTGGTTTTCTATAATTCATGAGTTCTAAGTAACACTACTTAGAAATCCTGTGCCCTTCAGTATGTGGTAAAGAAATCCAAACAGGCAAGGCTTTCTATGTGCAAGTTCAAAAAAGGAGGAAGTGTGAATTATGACATGTTCTATGTTATGAATTATATGAATATAGGCAATTGAGTTTGATTCAGCCACATTTCCAGAGTGAAGAAACTTTGTAAGTGGTATGACTCGTCAAAATTTCTCCCCAACAAAGCATCCCTAGCTGATGAAAGTACATAACTCATAGAATCATATCAACTCTTTCTGGCATTTTGCACATATCTTCCTCAACAATGCAGGTATGAAAAAAGATATAAAAATGGAGATGTAGAAATAACTATTTTCTTGCCTAATACACCTTCATCATTAAACTCTCTCTTCTGGCATTTCATTGTACATGCAGTTATCCTTCTGTATATACAGAGGCACTGTCCTATTATTTGGAATTCAGCATATGAAATCACAACAGAATATCAGTGAAGCTCTTAACTGATACATAATCTTTTAATTCAGACGCACCTAAAGCAAACTGCCCAATTCTCTGCAGACAGCTGGGTTGTTTCCCACTGGTAGTTCTTTCTTACTCTCAGAACATATGCAACAAAACTGCTGTCAAGATATTATGAAGCATATTCTAAATACTTAAAACTAAACATCTATCACAAAAGTCACCAAATTAAATAAACACATGGACAGTTCATAGTTCTTTCTTTCTGTTTGTTCATTTTTGAACTGTTTGTTCACTCGTTCATTTGCATAAAAGGTTGATTATTCAGAAAAGGTCATTCATACAGCAGATTGCAGTCATTGCTGAAGCTACACGGCACTATATACAATCTATAAAAATCAGAACTTCAAACCACAATCAAATGTCTTAGGCTGACATTTAAGTATTTGATATTTATCCTTATACAAGCATAGAATTATTTGTAAAGTGCCTTGAAGCATGTGTATTAAAGTGCTACTTTCTTGGTTTTGGCTGGGATAGAGTTAATTTTCTTCATAGTGATTGGAAGGATGCCATGTTTTGGATTCAGGAGAAGAAACAATGCTGACAGCACACAGACATTTTAGTTGTTGCTGAGCAGTGCTTACACTAAGTCAAGGGCATTTTAGCTTCTCACACTGCCATGACAGCTTGTTTTACCTTCTTTTGATTCTGCCTCCCATCCTACTGTGGGAATTTGGAGTGAATGGCTGCATGGTGCTGAACTGCCAGGTTAAACTGCAAGTACCAAGTACTTATGATGATTAGGCTGAACCTTCCCAAAATATTGACATTTTAAATTCTTAGACATTCTAGGGAAGAAACTATGCTTGAGAATAAGAGCAGAAATTATTGGTTAGTACAAACTTAAGAAATACCAAGGAGTCTCTATAGCATCTCAGTGTATCAACTTCCCTGCATTAACTACAGATACAGTCACAAAAAGTTGGTGAAGCAGCTGGGGCTTTTCTGCCTGCTTTATGAGGCGTTTGGGACAAAAGTCAGTCAACTGTGCTTTGAGAAAACAGATTGCACACAGTCAATCCATGTTTCTTGCAATGCAGAAAATATTCACGTTTCTGCAGTTCCCTTCCTTTCTTTGCCTGTAATTGCATACTTCCCAGTCATAAGTAAGCTTTTCACACTTATTCAGCTGTTAATTAATTGCTACTTTTGTAGAATAATCGAAAAAAAAAAAAAAAAAAAAAAGTTGTTACATTCTTGTCTATCTGCATATGTCCAATGTGAGTGAGATACAATGAAGTTTTGTAGAAAGAAATTAACCAACCTTACTTGGTTTGTATGGCCTCAAAGGATCCAACCCTTTCCTTCCTTTCCTTTTCCTTTCTCCCTTCTTCTCCTTTCTTCTCCCTCCTTCCCTCTCCCTCCCTCCTTTCCTTCCTTTCTGCCTCCCTCCTTCCTTCCCTCCCTTCCTCCAACTACAGGAACACACTTAAAAAAATGACTTGACTTCTACTCAGGATAATGAAATATGTAATAACTTTTAACATAAATTGACGTGTAAATCATAACTCCTATACCTTGCAAAGATACTTTCTTAGTTAACCAGTCCATCTTACTGAGGGAATCAGACCATTAAAAAATATATATATTTTTAGCATTCACAGATGCTGTTTAATATATGGATTAAAAAGATTATCAGAAAGCAGCTTTTACATATCTTGCTTTATTGTAGATATTTGCAATGCCTTTACAATGTAAAATACTTGGCACACTGCATTCTAACTAGTGGCATAAGAGCACTTTTAAAACATTAATGAATTGTAGCAATTTTGTTACACTTATTTTTTTTCTGCTTTCTAGTATAACAGAGGCAATGAGAAGAAAATTTATCATCTAGTAAATCAGTGACAGGACTTGGAATAAAACCTCGACATCTTCCCTATGCTAACTCTCTATTTCAGCTGAGTAAATGTAGAACAGTACCTCAAAAGTTTTGATTAAAAAAAAAAAAAAAGTGTTTTGTTTCCAGAGGTCCAGCGAGAGCAAGGACAATGGCATATTTTGGGGAGGGCAAAGGCCCAATCCATGTGGATAATGTAAAATGTACTGGAAGTGAGAGATCCTTGGCAGACTGCATTAAGCAGGACATTGGAACACACAACTGCCGTCACAGCGAGGATGCAGGCGTCATCTGTGACCACTTAGGCAAGAAGGTCCCTGGGAATAGCAACAAAGGTAAAGTCCAGTTTTCAGCAGTAGAGAAACATGTTCAGGTGGGGAACTGTCATAGTAGAAAGAGATGGAACCCAGCACCTTACAGAGGAAACAGTTATACAAAATGAATTAATAGAAACAAAATTGGTGGAAATTATATGCCTTCACTGTTTCAACTTACTGCTTTCACTGTTTCACCTTACTGCTGTGCTAGCTCTGCAAACCTATCATGAAGACTATTCAAGTGATTCAGAGTACTTGTCTACCATAGTTCACAGTAGCCATGCTTGTACAAGGAATATGAAAATGCCAAATGATATACTCACTACTTCTCAAGGTATAATGTATCTTCAGCTGAGGTTTGAAACCTATGTGGTCTGACAAGTTCTGCTTTCACTTACACCAAGTAACGAAGAACCTTAAAGAAAATTCTAGGAATAACTACAAGTGTACAGTTGAAAAGCAGAACACAACTGTGTAAATTGCTCTGTTAGCATATCAAAAATAAGATTGAAAATAAAAATACTCAGCAATAAATAATTCAGTGCATTTTCCCAGAATAAAAATTTTGTTAAAAACTACCATGAAACAGAATAACCTTAGCCTTTCTAGTTTTTAGTTAACTGCCATCACAGAATAGATACTTTTTGAGTTTAATGTTGTCTATATCTCCCTTTCTGGCTTAGATTCTCTTGCTTCTGTTTGTGGATTGAGATTACTACATCGTCGACAAAAGCGAATAATTGGTGGAAAAAATTCTTTACGGTAAATATTTGATAAAGAAATGTCATTTTCAGCATAAGTGTCTAACACATGTATTTCATAGAATCACAGAATCATAGAATGGCCTGGGTTGAAAAGGACCTCAATCATCATCTACTTTCAACCCCCCTGCTGGCAAGATCTCTTTACCATGAACTGTTTGCCTAGCCTATGCTTTTTTGTTGGATTTTTGTTTGTTTTTGTTTATCATCAGGTAAAAGCAGATTTGGTGGGAAATTCAAAAACATCCATTAGTTGAAAATCAGCAGATGCCCATCAGTTTAGTCCTGGATCAGATTTAATTTGTCACTTTCAAAACAGCCACTTCACTTATTTTCAAAGGATGAAAAGAGCTATGAATATGGTACAAGGATTTAAATGCTACCTATCCTGAAAGATCACTGCCAGCACCTAATATTCCTTCACAAAATACAACTTTCTGATGATGACGCAGTTATAAAACCAGATGTTTTGTTAATACATTTTGATTGCATTTAATTAACACAAATAAATTAGCAACATACTGCTACTATTAAATGCTACGATAGGAAGTGTAGGCTTTAATTTCTGAACAGTTGTGAGTAATCACAAGCACATATCATAGAATATCGCAAGCTGGAAGGGACCACGAGGATCATCAGGTCTGACTCCCATCACTGCTGGTCAGCAAAGGAGCGCCGACATCCCCTGGCGTTCGGGCGCCAGGCAGCCCAGCTACGGCCCGACCCGCCTTCTTTACATGTTTTTCTGGAACCTATTTCAAAGTACCAGTCAATCTGTTTCAAAAAATATACTGTGTAAGTGGAGAGGGTTCAAAGAACAGTAACATGAAGAAACACAGAAAACAGATTGAAATGCAGTCAGAGCAAATTAGGATAACCTACCTCAATTAGAGAAAAATTAGTATAAATTAGTATAATAAATAGTGCATTGTATAGAAAATGGAGATTGAGAATTTTTCTCTCAGATTATACTCCTAAAGGACACTGAATGAAATGAAAAGATGGCAAGTAGTGGATAGCACAGTTAAGTCTGAACAAGAAAATCTGGTCTCATAATAATTAAGCACAGGCACATCAGATGAGGTGACAGAAATCTAACGGTGCACTTAGAAACGCTTCCTAATCAAGAAAAGGAATATATGGACAATATCAGAAAAAGATCCATTGTCAAAAGAAGGCTCAAAAAGAAACTGGATACTTACATATATACCAGAAAATCCAAAGTTAGTAAATTTTTCCACCTTTAAATCATTTGCCACTGGCAACTCTAAGGTAGTATGTTGGACTGGATGATCCTGGGCAGCTGTTGTACTCCACCATACTTTTCAAGCTGGCAACAGTCAGAAAATATCTAGGCCTACTAGTTGCTTTTTCTTTGATGTCGATGTTGCTTACAGATGAATCTCCTCTTTCCCCCCACTCATTCTTCTCAGATTCAATATTCTACTAATTTATTGAAATACTGAAATTAATCTATCCTATCTTGGTAGGCCTGTAAATACGTATCCCAGATCTACTATCCAAAACAAATGATCACAGCCTGAATAAAGGTGCTTATCTATTACTTGTGTTTTCTACAGTTGCTTTAGACCTCTGCTTTGTAAACAACATCCATGTTCAAACAGTTCAGAATCAACAGAGCAGACTGTAATGCAGACATGAAAGGAGGATGGAATAAGCTTTTCAAGAAATTCCTTTATTTTCCCTCTCCAGTTGACAAATGTCTGGTTAGTTGACTTGGAGAATATAGAATCATAGAATCACAAGGTTGAAAGTACCTACAAGATCATCTAGTCCAACCACCCTCCCATTACCATTGCTACCACAAACTAAACCATATCTCGTAGCTCCTCATCCAGACGCCTCTTGAACACTGCCAGGGACGGCGACTCCACCACCTCCCTGGGCAGCCATTCCAGTGCCTGACCACTCTATGAGAGAAAAAGTTCTTCCTCATGTCTAACCTAAACCTCCTGTGATACAACTTGCAGCCATTTCCCCAGGTCCTGTTTGTTGCCTGGGAGAAGAGGCCAAAGCCCTCCTCACCACAACCTCCCTTCAGGAAGTCATAGAGTGCAATGAGGTCTCCTCTGAGCCTCCTCTTCTCCAGACTAAACAATCCCAGCTCCCTCAGCCACTCCTCATAAGACTTGAGTATTTGGCAAGGAACTCACAGAATATATTTTTGGAAAAATAAATACAACTTGAGAAGAAAAAAATAAAAAAATTCATAGCGGGAGGAAGTAACCAGCATGCTGGGTGCCCAAACAATCCATAAAATAATCCTGACCATTGTTAAATGGAATTCTGAATGCTGAAGGAATATAAAAGTATTCTCAACTGCTAGACAACACATAACGTTTTGTAAACTATGTCAGTCAAACAAGCTATGTGGGATTTACATTCAAGGTAACTGACAAGCTACATTATTCTTCCATCTCTGTATCCTGAAAACAATGTCTCTGCTCTCTGTAGGGGTGGTTGGCCATGGCAGGTTGCACTCCGATTGAAATCATCTCACGGGGATGGAAGACTCTTGTGTGGTGCTACTCTCATTAGTAGCTGCTGGGTCCTCACTGCTGCACACTGCTTTAAAAGGTTGGTCTCCCCTTAACAGTAAAGTGTATTTTCAAACTATATATAATTTCAGGATATAGCCAAAAACATTCTGGTTCAGGCCCATTGAAACAGTTCAGAAGAGTAAAGTGTTTGGCTTAAAAAACCAACAAATAGCCAACTTTATGTGCCAGCAGATAAAAATAAAACCAATTAATTGAAAATTATTCTAGATGTCCTCTCATCCAAGAGATTTATATTCAAAACTTCAGCATCTTCATGGAAAAGCATGATTCTCCTATTCAGTTTTTTATATGGTCTTTTCAGTATTTTTGAAATCAGGAAATCACTGCCAGTGAAGTTACTATAGTATAAGAATACCAACTTGCGAAGTATGTTGGTGTAAAATTTAGATTTTCAGAACAATTATTTAATTGAGCTCCTACGGAATGTTGCAGTAAGGGCTGAAATAAAAGCACAGAAGAACTGCATTGCAGCTGTGAGGAAATGGGCTAAGTTTTGTCCAAATTCTTTGGACTTCGAACCTTTCCTTTTGCACTGTACTGAAGAAGAGCTAGAATTTTTTTTAATTAAGCGAAAACACTTAGTATATAATACAAAATATAATTACTTATTTACTTACTTAAACTGTTACTTTCCTAAGTGTCAGATGCATATATTTTTTGTTTTCATGTTTCATGAAAATCGTGACTTTCCTTGACCATTTCATTTAAGCTGAAATGGTCAAACTCCATAAAACTACAGCTTGTTTTCACTGATTTCACTGTTTCTTCTCAGTTGTTTCTGGGGAACTATCAAAGCACTCCAGCTGCAAATTACCAAACTTCATGTAAAATGGCTGTAAGTTCCTTTTCAAGCACAGGGAAAAAAAGGAGGTCACAGGAAGGCATTTACAGTTTCTGCATGCAAATCAAGATCTGATTAGAAAATTCATTAGAAACTCATTAGAACACTTTTATGAGTTTGACGAAATATGTTAGTTACTGCTGTGCTTGTAACTGCTCTTACATTAAGTATCAAAGAATACATGACCTGCTCTTCCTGGTGCTTGTTTATTTGACTGGGGCTGCAAGTCACAACAGTGTACTGCCAAAGCATGGTCATTCCAGACATGTTCCTAAACATCAACATATGGTTATGGAAAAAGTGCAGCAAGGCTGGTCTACAGTACACTGCAATAGGCCCCTGTTGGTGTAGGCACTCAGGGGTATGTAACAGGCTATCACAGAACTGTCACATGTGGTCTGAGAGACCACACTGTTTTGTTTATTATTTTGCATTGAAAACTGCAACCTAATTTTAAGCATGCAACTCTGACAGCCTGTGGATGATCTACTGTTTACTGTAAAAGAGAATAGATACCTTTGGCTCTCAGCTGGCACTGGATAGATAGGACTTTACTTCCTAATTCTCTCAGAGTGATTTTATTTAGAGCTAGGATAGGTTTCCAAGAGCTATCTATAGATAAAATGCTTTCTTCACATATTTGCCGTAGAGAGACAAGAGAAAGTCCTGTATACCATTTCCTATATCCAGGAAATCAGAGTATTGCTTAAATAAAAAAGTGAGCTCAACTATACTATGGAAAATACTATGGCTGACAGGAAAGCCCTCTCACTAGTCATGAACAGCTTTCCTTTGTGCTTAGTTTCTTTTGTTTCATTGTTGTTGATGATTTTTTAAAAGAATCAAACCAAACAAAATCTTTTGATTACTAAATCAGTTTAGGAAAGAACTGTTTTCATTTCTCATGTGAATTATAAACACTTGATGCATTAGTGATGTTGTTATAATCTTCACTTCTACCAGGTTAAAAAAAAAATACACAACCCCTTCTCGCTTTCAAATGTCATTAAATGTAGTGGACAGAATATATATAATAAACATGTACTTGGTGTTATGGAGAAGACCTATAAGCTAAAATACAGAGGCATCCATTACATTAAAAAAGAGATTTATACCAGGGGAAATTACTGTTCTCTATTTGGGAGCCAAACTTCTATTCAACCACTGGCAATACACACCTGCCAAGTATTGTCATTTAGTATATATCTAAAAAAAATCCTGTATGTTCTTGAAGACAATGATTAACATAAATGTTCAAGTACTTACTTCATGCACACATCTTTCAGAAACTAAAAAAGATCTGCCTGGCACTCACATGTGATTCGCTGCATGGAGCCAAATGTGCTAACTATAAACTATGAGACAGTATTTTCAGTGACTGTTGGAAATGGTTTTGGCATATTATGTCAGGTAAAATCTATTTAATTCTAATGACCTTATATATTTGTATTCCAATCTAGTATTCCACTCAGGCATACACCAAAAATCATTAAAATATTACTCTCAAGCATTCAAAGGTAGTATCTAGCAATACACTATAGGGTACAGAATCCTATTTAAAGTAGCTTTCACTGGCAATTAAGATGAACGGTTATAAACAGGGACTGTAGCAAAAAATACAGAAGTGTTTAGTATTTCTATTTGTCAAAGGAAACTATAATTTTACTTATTTCACCAGGCTCAGTTGCTGTATCATTTACTGCAGAAGTGGAATGTCATCACACAGTTATGAAGTTTGAGCACAAATATATAACTGAACGAGATGTCAGTAACAAACCCATAACTCTTCCACCTCCTATTTTAGTGGGGTGTTTGCACTTACGTTAAAATATTTCAAGAGAAAATAATACGAAGCCATTTTACTGCAATAATAAGGAAAGTGCATTCTGTGCCCACTCCCTTTTTTAATTTATTGTAAGGAAAATAGATCCTGCAAAGTTGGCTAATGCATCGGCTGAGGTTGTAATCTCACCCTGTGCTCGAGGTGACACCAGAGAAGTACTCAGCCAGCTGTATGATCCATCCCCGTATTCCTACATTCTGAGCATTACTTGTGTTCTACAAATAGATTTTGTAAAAGTGAAAGAAAACTGTTTGATACTGTGCACCCCAACCATTCAGCTTCCTGTCTCTATATGGACCTCCTCTAATTTGTATACGTACACAGAGCTGTGCTCTCAGTTATACTTCTGTTACCAAAGTTACAGAGGACCAACGCATCAATTATCTCATACAATAAAATGAGGTACCGTTCTGTCAGTTTAGTTTTCATAGCACATTCAAACCGCCTTTAAAAGTGGAAAAGGCACACAAAATAATCTAGAAATGAGAAAGTGAGATCTAATGCAAGACAGTAAGACATTCAAGCTTACAAAGAAATGTTACATCCTAGAAATTTCAAGGAACTAGACTTAGGATGTGTTGAGAACCAGGATTCGTGCTTCTGCTTTTTCCAATGTCATATTTATGCCCTGATTACTAGTGGAAATTACTAATGAAAACTGATGCAGTGAGAAAGTATAAAACGCTAGCACTACCACGGTGAAAAAAAGGAATATATTAGTGGTGTGACACACAAATAAGAGTTTCTGTTCTTAAATGTCTTTGAGATAAACACACTGAAATATGAATTACATTGAGCAATGTTTGCAGGAGGAAATAAGCAATGTCTTTGGATAAATACACAATTTATTTTTCTTCCATCCTCCCTCTGATAACAGAGGCAACATGAATACATTCTTAAACTCTTCTGTAAATATTATCAAGACTGCATCAGTTGCAACTCTTCACTTGCAGCTGCTACAGAATTTTGATTTCTAACCATAAAATACAGTATCTGAAGAGTGAGCATTTGGATACACTACTGAGGATGACTTGGAAGGTTTTTCAGTGCTAGACAGGTAACTTTGTTTCTTCTACATAACAGGCCATGCTCTGATGAGTAAATGTTTGGCCATAGCCTGCAACCTTCTTTCAAGCCTAGAAGTGAAATTCTGCTTATACAAGGAGACATGTAGAATTTGACAAAGAAAGTTCTGCAAGTAGCTATGGATGCAGCCTGCAATTAGAATATTCAGGAGTATATTATTTCAAAGCACTCTGTACTACTGCTGCTTTGTCTGCCATTTCCCAGGAAAGCTTTCATACACTGTAGAGATCAACACATTGCTGAACTTTTGTTAAAGGAAAAGAAAAAAAGAAGAAAAAAAGAGTAGGTTGGAAAGTGACTGAAGATTGTATTTTCTGCACATGCATTATGAATTTCCTGCTGAAGGATACAGGGAAAGAGAGAAGTCAAAGCAAAAACACTCGGGCTAGCTTAGCCAGATTTAAAATAAATACACCCCACACTACTTCCTTGTTTGCATTTTCCTGAGGAGGACTGCGTATGTCCTACAATTCAAAATCTCAAAGGCATGGACAAAGAATTGTTATTTCAGCCACAGTAATAATCTCTGGGGTATTTACCATTTAATTTAAAACATGAAAGGGATCAGGGTCATATGGACATACAAAATCAAGGACTAATAGGCCTTCTGTGATTTTGTGGACAGGTGTTTATAATTCACCTACACTTCATTTTTCATAATTTGGCATTATTTAACAAAAGATGTTTTTATCATGTTACTGATGCCTCTAGAATTAAAAAGCTTTTTTCCTCAAGAATTTTCACAACCAAGCCACAAATCAAACTTGAATACTGTTTTCATTGCAGTAGTTATTTAGGGCACCACAACAGTGTTAGTACTCAAGTTTTTCTTATAATAACTGGTCAGTTTGGATTTCCCTTACTAAGTATATAAGGCACACCATATTCACACCTTTGAAGTAAATGCCATTCATGGCAGAAGGCTGTAAGAAAACTTGGTTACGCAAATATATGAAAAGGTACATAAACTAATCTGAAAAATCAAGACAAGTTGTATGGTACTCTTTTGGAAACACCTGTATTTCAGCCTAAGTACCAGAGAAAATGGTTTTACTCTTCTAAGAGAACATGTTGATATTGTTACATGCAAACAGTGAAGGCACTGATCCAGTCTGTGGGTGTGCGTAGGATCTAACTTTGCATGAGTGAGCCCTGTTATTTCTAATCTCAATCTCAGGTATGGCAATAACACTAGGAACTATGCCGTGCGAGTTGGAGATTATCATACGCTGGTACCGGAGGAGTACGAGGAAGAAATTGGAGTCCAAGAGATTGTGATGCACAAAGAGTACAGGCCTGACAGCAGTGACTATGACATTGCACTAGTGAGGCTGCAGGGGCCAGAGGAACAGTGTGCCAGATTCAGTACCCACGTCTTGCCTGCATGCCTGCCCTTAAGGAAAGAGAGACCACAGAAAACTGCTCCTAACTGTTACATCACTGGATGGGGTGACACAGGTAAAAATACAGTCATTTCCACACACTGATCACACTACCTGAGGTTGCTTACTGAAAACAAACAAACAAACAAAGTAACAGGAAATGAATTCTTAAAGTAAGGAAATGCTAAAAATTGAACAGCTTTACTCTTTTTATATAAGGAAATATTTTCTCTTCCAGTCCTTAAACAGAAGCACTTTGTTTACTGAATTTAGTTTGTGTTTGAAAAGTGATGATTAACTATGACTCTAAATCACAAAACCAGTCAGTATAATAGCCTCATTAAGGTTAATAAGCAAGAATGAAAAGCTTATTTGTTGCAAGGCTCACACTGGATAGCAGATCATCACACCCTGCCTCAGAGCATAACAAGCAGCTCTCATATTTAGGGATTTTAAGATGAGTACAAGGAGTGTTTTAGAAAGACTACTACAAGATAGTAACATGGGTACAAAAAATATGCAGTGATATTTTAAATAACATTTTTAGTCTGTGATGTTACCACCATCATTTTCAACTAGCCTGTCGCATTCACATGAGAAAACATCTTGCCCAAACTCAACAGCCACAATGCAATGTGCAATCCAGGCTTCTGGAATAAACTAGCTAACCACCTTTAAAGTTACTACAAGTTTATTCTACTTCAATGGTCTTGGTCCCTAAAATATTTTACAGATTAGTGACCATGTTTTACTTTCGTGCTTTTGTGGTGCTGAATACATAACAAGGTTGCAGCCACACTTGATTCTTCGTTTCTCAGATACATTCAAACTGGCAAGGAGGCAAGGTCAAGTATAAGTTCCCCTTCTTATGTATTAATCCGTGGGCACAGATGACTAGGTCACTGCCACATGTAAGGAAACAGACTTGTAGGTCTGCTGTTTTTTATGTTGTTGTTTTTTTTCTGACAATTCCTAGTTAATTGCCTAGTCTTGCCTAGCAGCTTACACAATTCACTTAAAGTTCTGCAATACTGTTTACTTAGGACATGTATTTAAGGATACTAATATTAGACACTGCAGTAATTGCCTCTAATTATGGCAAGAAATTACATCATTGCAGTACTTCGGTTGAAATTTCACTCTTACTATATGAGTCATACTTATTTCAAAAGTATTAAGATTTTAAATTAAAAAAAAAAACTAATCCACTAGCATTAGCGCCCCATGTTTCCAACCGAAAAACAAGGGCTACACATTAGAGAAAAAAAGCCATTTTATTAACAGGGCATGGCTTTTAAGATGTGGGAATTGCTACAGAGAAAGAAAATCCAAGAACAGGTTGTTGTCACTCCACAAAATTAAGATTCCTTGGGCTTTCAGCAGTACTCTGAAAGAAGGACGTATTAAGATTGCAAGTAATTCCAATGATACTGCTCATCTACACCAGAGCACACTCAGGCTCTGTAATGCTACCTCAACTGAGGGCATGAGCAGGCATGTGTGCATTAGTTGGCTCAACAGTGCAGTGGTTGGCTGGATGTTCCACTTGGAAAGCAGCAGATGGTGCAGCACCACCGAACAAAACTAACTCTGAACTGGTGACTTAGAAATAATTCTGAAGCTTCAAACTCCACTGCTCACACCTCAAAAACCAGCCTTCCCACTGAAGTAATATGATATATATTCCTCTAAAATCACATAAAGTGTGTTTAAAACAAATGCTAGCCTTGGAATGATCCACTGAACATTACATGAGGTGTGAAGCTACATCCAAAACTTTTAGATTTTAAAAAAACAATCTGCTTTCCATATTTACAATATGTTTTCAGTATTTTAATCTTACATTTAGTGCACAGGTTCTTTTCAGTATTTAATATTCTTTTCAATGTATTTAATGACAAAACATTGAGAAGGATTGATAGTATAAATTGGCTTAAATGTTATTTATGTTTCCAAGACAAAGCACCACAATGCAATAAGGTGGGTCTTCTTTTCAGGAAGGGCTTATTCAAGAACATTACAACAAGCTGCCATCCCCTTGCTTCCCAAGAGGGTATGTGAAGAACGCTATAAAAGAAGATTCACAGGAAGAATGCTCTGTGCTGGAAACATCCAGGAACAGAAACGCATCGACAGCTGCCAAGGGGACAGTGGAGGACCGCTGATGTGCGAACGTCCAGGGGAAAGCTGGGTTGTGTACGGCGTGACGTCCTGGGGCTACGGCTGCGGAATGAAAGACTCTCCAGGTGTCTACACAAAAGTTTCATCTTTTGTACCCTGGATAAAGAGTGTGACCAAACTATGAGCGTGCTTCGTCCAAACCAAACTTTAACATGAATAAAGCAGGACAGCTTGAACAGCACAGACTGCACAGCTGGGGCCCACTGCAGGTGGAAACAAGCACATTTTCCTAATTTGTGTGTTTTGGGGTTTCTTTGGTATTACATCCAGGCTGAATGCACACCTTTCCAGTTATGGATTACTATGCAAACAAAATCCTTCTGTGTCAAGGAAGTTTATCTTGCACAAACTGAAGATAAGCAGAAAAGTGACCTCCAGCTTTGAGGAGCATTAGAGCAGGAAAGCTAATGAGTTCTCTAGCAGATCCACTATTCACAGGAAGCTCCAAGCTTTTATATAATTAATAATAGACCTCAAAATTCATTTTTAATTCTAGTTTACTTAATCAGTTCTTCACTGCTTTCCTATTACTCCTATGACCTTATACTCAGTTCTCTATTTTTGACTGTTGTTTTACCAGCTGATGAGACCACAAACAAGCACATGCTTGGTAAGTAACTGTCTATACATTAAGTGTTAGAAGGAAAACAACTGTCAATAATCAGACCCTCACCTAGTCTGAAAAATATGCAAAGCACATTCCAAAGTAGACAGCATGCTGGAAGGTAATTAATTTCCCTGCAGACATTCTACACAGCTGTATGAGTTAGATAAATGCTGGAAATATTGAAGCAGTGCCTGTCTGGAAAGATGTATAAAGTCTTACAGGATTATTTTCTAAATACTTAGACAACCACGCTTAGGGGCAGTGCTGTTTCAGATCATTCTCATTGGAAAAGTAAAAAAATTATTTTTAACCAATAACTAAAAGTTTTTTTATCCAGCAACTGTTCAATTTTGCTATAGTAATTTATGACACCACATCAAGTTGTAAGTCATACGGACCCTAGTGCCCTTTTATGTTCTAAATATCATTTAGCAATATCCATTCCCTTTATTAACTGCTTTTAAAAACACTCTTGCCCATGTTATGAAAACCACAATGGTTTGTTATAAAAAAAAGCACCAAGGTACTCCATACCAACACAAATAGAAAACAACTTTTACCTTTCTAGAAATGGATGCTTCCCTCACTTTAGAATCACAGAGTCATTTAGTTTGAAAAAGAACACTGAAATCAAGTCCAACCATTACTGTGACCTACTGAGTCCCATTGTTTAAACCATGGCCCTTGGTGCCATACCTCCCTCGCTTTCCTTGGCAGCTCATCCCAGTGCTTGACTTCCTCCTGATGAAGAAATTCTTCCTAATCATCATACAGAACCCTGGAAGGAATCACCATTTCAGTGCAACCCAAATTGACAGTAATCTTTAGAACAGCAGACTAGCTACAATCAACAGTGAAACAATAAAGTTCAGCACTGTCAGTGAGCTCTCCTTACGGCCAGCTGGACTGCCTGCAAGCATACCCAGTGTAGTACATTTTTAACAATGATGCTTCTTAAAAAGATGAAAGAACAGCTCTGTGGGCCATGAAACACCCCAGTGAGATACATATGGCAGCTGTGTGTACCAACTGTGACTACCACTTACAGTTTTCCTGTTTCCCTTCCTCAGACACTCAAGCTATAACAGTACTGCGTGGCCTTCTGTGAACAAAGTGGGACGCTCATATTCATTTGTAAGTGGGCATTCATGCACTCCCCGTATACTTCTACGTGTCTCTGGTGTTTTAATATCCAAACCAACTCGTTTGTGCAAGTTACAATAATGTTGCAAGTGATTGTAAAATTGGCCCTCAATTCCTCTCCTCAAACTTACTGGCCCTATTAAGGGCCAGAACTAGCTTAAATACCTTGTTGGAACTGGTGCTAAACTAGTACACATGAGGTGCTTTTATGTATTTTAGTTTTCTGTAAAACTGCACTAGAAGCAAATTATTTAAAAACATATAGTACTACACTCACCTACTGTTAGGCCTATGTGAAATACTCTCCTAGCAAACTGTAAAGCTATTTACATTTTTACATATATGTAGCCCTTTTAATTACAGAGAAGGTAAGCCTGTCAGAAGGTACCTACTCATACAAAAT
Source organism: Centrocercus urophasianus (assembly GCF_019232065.1). Classification (NCBI taxonomy): domain Eukaryota; kingdom Metazoa; phylum Chordata; class Aves; order Galliformes; family Phasianidae; genus Centrocercus; species Centrocercus urophasianus. Next base: position 35,088,911 of record NW_024884475.1, on the reverse strand, counting down.
TTTGCTAAATAAGACTTTGATCATAAGACTTGTGAAGTAGACAACATAGTGCAGCATGTGTGATACACAGCATAAACCATTCCTTTGAGAGTTGCACCACAAAGTGCAATACTTAGAGAAAAAGATCAAGTCTGTACCCTAAATGCAGTAACATTTAGATTTAGTAAGGTAGATCATTAGTTTTGCTCTCTTAGGATGCTTTAATACTTAGAAGTCGAAATGATGCACTAGTTCCCATGCAGACAGCATGCCTTTGCTAGTTCCTAAAAGAAAATGAAATTGTCTTTATGTTGTACCATTCTAATTCTTGTTCAGTGAGCCTGATGATGTAAATGTGAACAATAAAAACTGCCATGCTGACTGGAGCTTTTATACATGTCTAAGTGGATGTGGCAGGAACATCAGTTGTGGGTAAGCTTCTCAGTTTGCAATGAATTTTCTATTTAACAAAGATATCCCACACAAAGTTATGCTAAGCAAGAGCAGCTACTATCTAAGTTTGATTATACATTTCAGAAGGTAACATTTAATTTGTCCCATTCTTGAGTTATTTTACAAATATGCATTAAGTGAAAATATCCAACAAATTAAACAGAGAAAGCAGCCACATTCAAAAAAATCTCTATTTCTTCCCTGCAGAAAATGTTTAATTCTTCCCTCTAAAACCACGTGCCTTCTAGAATGGGTTCCAAACAGCATCAATCAGTTCCTTCTTTGGCCCAAAACTGTTTAGTTCAGAGTACAAGGCCCAGATACCAAAAGGTGAATGCACACAGGAAACACATTTGTCCTTTCCTCAATAACACTGAAGTTCACGTGCAGGTCTGGTCTTGGTTATCAGTACACTTGTAAGGAAGAAGCGACACTTGCAGTGTAAGTCCATATCTCTTTATTGACTCGTTAGTACATTTGAATCCTTTACATTAGCATGTATTGAAGTTTTAACTGCAGATGGTCACATACACCTTTTAGACTTCACAAACTTACCTTCATCTTCCACAGTACAGTACACTCCTTGCAACATCCCTTCTAAGGTGCTTTAGCAGCAGTAGAGCCCCCAGTGAAAACACAACACTTCTCCAGATTTAGGACTACTGAAGCATGGTCAGCTGTGTAGCTACAGTCACTAACTACTGACATTGTAATAACATAAAACTTGGTGAAAGCCTTGAAATGAGAGCAGCTAAGGATCCTGGAAGGCAGCATAAATTTGCCAACATCCTCCTAACTACCTTCCCTTTTGTGCAGACCAATTCCACGCTAATTTGAAACACAGTACACTACATCCCAGGCCCCCTGTGCGCTTTGTTAAGACGAGGGACTGCAGAGCATCTAGGCTCAAGGTATAAACTTAATTAGAAGAGTTTGTTTAAGTCTAAATTGAAATTAAGACCCAGCCTAAAAGCAGTGCTTGCTTCCCTGTCTGAAGGACAGGAATACCATTACTTACAAAGACCGCTAATCCTGTAAGATTGCCTATCAACCCTTAAAGTCAGTAAACAATATAATTTATATTCACAGTTACTTCAAAAGTTTACAGGTTGAATTAAGACCCATCTTCTTCTGCCATCACAATTCAAGAATGTTTTTCCCCTGTAAAGAGAAGTTTGATGCAGTTTAATATTGCTACACATACAAGACAGCAGACATCACTGGACAGCACGGTGCCTTCCTGGAAGCTGTACAATGCTCTGAAACAAAGCTGCTGGAAGCCATCTCCCCTGCTTCAGATCACCATTTGTACTCACTCTGCTAACTCAGCAACATGCTTACTGACAGGCTTGCTCCTTGCACACACAGCTTGTGGACATCTGTGGATCCAGATGCCTCCAGTGTAGTAGGCAAGAGTACTGGCAATACACATCTTTACCACAGCCCAGTCTTCAGAATAGACTGAACACATCCACACCTAAGCCCAATTCTTCCAAATAATAGACTTTTCCTCTTAGTTATAACTTTTTGTCAGTAAAAGATAATTACACACAACCAAGTAGACTTTCAATAAATAAAAATCAAGCTCATATCTTGATTTCAGTGGTGATGTGACGGGTCTCAGCAGCTTAGTCGCTAAACGTAACTAGTAAATTGCTATTATTCCCGCTCACAACTTCTCTATTAGGAGCTCATAAGGCAACACATACCCAGTCACGCGGCGTCTTTGAGGAAAGAAACTTCTATGCCGCCTCCACACTTCCGGCTTCTGCATTCCATGACAGTTTAAGGAAAAAAAAAAATAAACACACCACACCGGGGGGGGGGGGGGGGAAGGGGAGAAGACTTGCTTAAAAAACGGAGCTTCGACAAGTTACAAAGGAAAAACAAGAAACAACAGCATCACAAGAAGCCGCCAACCCCCTGCGCCACAAACCCCTGCCGACTCGGCTTGTTACTTGCCACAGTCAACGACTACTACCAACAGGACGGTAGAAGTTTTGCCAATTAGCAAGAAGCTGCTCTTCCATGCCTAGGAAGGGGGACAGCCACGAGCGGCAGCCCCCATGGAGTCATGGAGCGGCCCTCCCACACCCCACACGGCGGCCGCCATCCTGCCAACCGCCGGCTGTTTGCTCCCCCCCGCTCCCCATCATACCTCGCCCCGCCGCCGCTCAGCCCTCACTTTCCCCTTACCTGCAGTTGCTCCGCATCTCTCTGCCCGCCTGCCTTGGTTCCGCCGGGGCCGGCCGGCCCATTTCTTTGAGAAGGGTTGCGGAGCCCGACGGCTGCACCAGCGCGCGACCAGAAACCCCTCATCCCGCCTTCCGCCCCCACTTAACGGCCGCCGCACGCGCGCCCGCCAAAAGCACCCCCAGCAGCCGCCGCCACGTGCGCACGCCAACGGTCGCTTACGGAACCGGAACCACTCCGCCACCAGGCGGCAAGGGCGGGAGAGGCGCGTGCCCCTCCCAGGGGGCGGGGCGAGGAGGGGGCGGTGGCGCCGCCGTCGGCCCGCGGCGCTGCTCGGCGGTCTGCCCGTCTGCTGCGCGTGTGCGGCGCTGAAGCACGAGAGGGATGCCGCGGGGGGGCGGCAGTCTGTCCTTCACATCACGTACGGCTTTTATAGAGTCTGAGTATATCGTTGAGATATATGTATCTTATGCAAATAAGTAAATAATTTGAGTTTCTTTTGACGAGTAAATCAGATCCCAGTTTTACTGGGAATCTTATTAAGAGAGGCATTCTGGATAACTGAGGAGACAGAAGAACTAAGGGGCAAAAGAGCCTATTTCTCTGATCTCTTGAATAACATGGGTTTCAGGATTTTAACTAGTAATTCTGAACAAGCTCTTCTATCGTGGTTGAAGTAGGCCACATCTGCTAGGGAATACTCATATTCTTCGGTAGAGTCCTGCCAGTGTCCTTGTACTACTGACAGCTCTCCTGGGCAGACAGATACCTGACCATTTAAAGTACAAGAGCCTCATTTTCCAGCTGAATTTCTCAAGGCAAAGAGATCAGAACAGAAAATGGGAAGTGATGAAAGAAAATACTGTATTAAAAAAAAAATAAATAGAAGAGGTAAACTAACAGAAAACAGGCTGGTCAGTAATCAATCTCACAGTACTCTAATCATTCTCCCTTAGTTTGTCTGAATTCCTCCCTCATTCAGGTTTCCCCAGGCCTTGGTTTCACCTGCTAATTGCCTTCCTGTTCCTGTGTTTTGTCCCTTGGTGCTGACCATTGTGCCTTCTTCATCCTTCTGATCCACACAGACAAAAAAAAAAGTACATTTTTGGCCTTTGAGCTCTAAGAGATCTGGAACTGGTAGAACTGAAAAGGAACATTAAACGAAAGCAGAAAAACTGGATACAGAGGTCAGTCGGGCACAGCAAGAATCTTGGCTTAGTATCTTTCTGTTACTACTGTTCTGTTACACTTTGATATTATAGAGATGAGTAGTGGAAGTTTACACTTGTGAATATTACATCATTTCTCTGTAATGAAAGAATATTTTGTTAACATGCTATTTTTTACACCTATATGAAGATATTAATCAGCTTTCAGTCAGCTAGATACGATAGTTTTCTACTCTTTTCTGAATTTGTTGATAAGAGTGAATTTTCCTTTGGATGCTAGCACCATCTTTTAGAAGTTCCTCCTAGAAATGTCTTCTCATGTCTATGTAGGCACAACTATTGAATCCCACAGGCAAACAGTTCAAATAAAGTCTGCTTGTTCTCTTAAAAACTGCAAGCTCTGGAAATATTTCTATAGCCCATTAATGATTTCTGGAATAAAAAGTAAAAACTGAGCAGGAAGCAAAAGCAGCTGCATAAAGTGTAACGTTCACTTACATAGAGAGTAAGCAATATTTTCCATCTGTGAAAACATTTCGTGGTGCTGCCATGCTCGCGGATTGTGTTATAACTCAGTAGTAGCTGCTAACAAACCTGGAAAAGGACAACTTTTATGAACAAAAAAATCACTTTCATTCATTGGTACATTTTTTTAGCAGAGTTTATTGTTGCACATCAGATACCATGCCACTATCAGTATAATGTCTATTTTTTATTTAAAAAAATTTTGAGAAAAATGTTTCCAGCAATTTTCATTCAATGTGAATGACAAGAGTATTACATCTATAAACATTGAAATATCTATTTACTTTCTTCCTGAGGAAGTTCCACTTCTTTAAGCAACGAAAAAGAATATGCTGTACATGAGAGTCTGCAAATCACTGAAATGAATTATTTCTGCACAAGTAGAACTGGGAAGATATCACAGTATTTCAGGAATGTTTGCTCAATAATAATGTGATCTCTTATCAGGCTCTGTGTTTACACCCCTAGTGCTCATACTCATTTCTACTCATACTCACACTGATTTTTAATGGCACAGATATTTGAGGAAATCAAATTTCAGAATTGTATTTATGAAAATAAATGTGAAGCTCACATCATCAAGCATTTGTTAAAGCAATTGCTTGTGCATTTATCTACCAGCAGAACAGAAACCACGGCTGTATTACCATCCACAGTAAAACACTGGACTGCGACTAGCAAATACACTTTTTTTTTGTGATGGAGTGGTGCTTTTTAGAAGTGTTAATATTGATAAGTCTACTTCTGAGAACTAAATATTGATTGTAGGGAATTTGTAAATAGGTTAAAATTCTCAAGTAATTCATGTTGTATGACTTGCTTACTCAGCTGTACTCATGTGCATCCCCTTATTTGGGGAGTAACACATTGCAGCTGTTTTCTGCATGTTCTGCTCAGACTCTTAATTCTTCACCAAGTTGACTGCATATTAATAGTAATTCTGTTTTCAAAAGCTTCCTGTTAAATGTAAGAACATATTTAAATAAAACAGTTCTGGAGGAAAAGAAAAAAAAAAGTCTTCATACTCTCTTTATATAAACCAGTAATAACCGAACATCACAAAATCAGAACTGCAAAGACCCCTAGTGGTTAGGCTTTACTTCTCTACTGCTATTGAGTCTGAGAGGACTTAGTGAACCTAGCTTACAAGCAGCTAGAGCTCTGCATCTAAAAGATGCTAGCACTCAACAGATGCATCTCAACAGGATCTGTGAATTAAGATTCAAGATAATACCCTTTCAGATGTGTAGCTCCAGGGCCAAAAGGTCACATTACTTTGTTCACAGGACTGACCCACAGCTACCACAGGAATTCACTGAAGATTTGCCTTTATTCCAACTTCGGGAAGGCCACTGAGACAGTAGAAGGGATGCATCCTACTATTCCTCATCAGGACTTGAAACTGATTACAGCACTTCTTCACAAAGGACAAGCTTTATGTTTAGCTGTCAAACTAATCCTGGTCCAGCCAGAGCCAAGGAGCTGCTTGTGGGGGGCTTATCATCCCAGAGCCATGTGGTGACTGCCATTGGCTATTTCACCAAATTCCTAACAAACATCACAGAAAAGGCCACAGATCTGAAACATGTCACCTTGTCTGTTGAAAAATACCTAGAGGATGATCAACGTGCACTCCACAGTCACTGCTCTATCCTCAGTGCTCACTTATTCTCATTTTGATGTGGCCTAGATTTCACAGGGAAAGAGGACAGGAACAGAGTTTCTGGTAACAAAGACTAAAGTACAAACGTGGCTGAAGCCCATTCTTCCAGTGTGTAGGAAGCATTTAATTTGTGAAAATCTCAGGCATTTTGTAGTGCTTTTTCCCATTTTCTTCTGATTTACAATTTTATTCTACTTTAAATGTCTGAGTGATGTTACATCAGGTTATATTAGGGATAAAATCAGTCATGTCTGGATGAAAACCACAGGTATTTCTTCCAGTTATTCAACTTACTTGTAACAAATCCATATAGATGCTTGTAGGACACAAGCTGCCCATAGCATGCAGAGGATTTGCACTTACAGATATTCAGAATTCAAAGCATTTATTTTATCAAATAAGAGTATTTCAAAACAATTCAGATTCTGGCTCAAACCTATATAACAGTGAGTATCTAAAATGAAATGAAAATTTTTATTCTTTTATAAATAATAAAGATGTTCTTCTTAGAAGTCTACTCTGGCAGGTCCTCATCATTAATCATGCATATTCCCTTAGCAAAAATGTGCTGTGTAAAGAATATTGTTATATATAGCAAATTTGTCTGGATTTTTTCTTTACAAGCCTATCAAAACAGGTACTACACAGACAAAATCAATAAATATTCAAGATTACTGGCTAGAGTTACAGTAAAGATCTCAACATCTGTTTTCCATTTAGGGAATAACAGACTGTTTCCATTCCATTATCTTGAAAGTTAAATTATATAATTACATAAAGGTTGTAAAACAGCACCGAGACATACAAAGTTTTTCCATCATTTGATGCATGTTTTAACTGTTCATCCTAAAACAAATTATGATAATAATACAGAGCTACTGTGAAAAGCATTTCATTTAGTACTGCAATAATCTTTTGCATTCCCTTCCTCTTTATGCCTTTAGAAACATTCAGAGCCAAAGTTCAGTGGAGAAACCTTAAGGCCATACTCAGCTGAAATTTTCAATGATCTTTTTCAACTTTTAAGTATGGTTGATTAGACTTTATCTCGCATTTAAACTGACATATTATGAGGTGTGTCACTGAAATGTATCACAAATGTAAGGCTGGATATGTGTGTTTTTTCATGGCTGGAGACTAACTTTCTACCATAAATTGTCTTAATTTCTCTTTCCTAAAGCTTATTTCTAAACTTTAATACCAAGCTTCTTTAAGATGGGTGGAGCTAGAATCATTATTTTCATCCAGAAATCAGATTTTTGCAGCTGATATAAGTTGAAGGTCACCACAAGATGCTACAGTTTTGATCAGGTTGAGGGACCTTGGAAAATGCACAGCACAGATTGAAGGCAAATAAATTAAGGAAAACCAGTAGTGCAAATTAAGGCAGTCTAAGTATGAATCTGTTTCTGCTCTTTATCAATTTTTCATTCATTTCAGTGGAGTAATTTCTGATTCACAGCAATGTAAGACCAGAGAGCAGTATCAAAATTTGGCTGCTCGCAGAAGCCAGTGAAAGATTGTTGATTGTACTGTTTCAGTCTGGTTCACAATTGTTGAAGTAACACTGCTCACCAGGCTGTTATTGCAACATTAGTGCTTTATGTATCCAATTACATTTCTGTTCAGATGCAGTATACATTCTGTATTTTGCAATTTCAGTCAGTGCAACATCAGACTGATTATGAGGCCCTTACTGCATTGTAAGGGTTTGTTTTTACAGGCTATAGGTAATTTTCTTTTTCTTTTCTACACTGCTTTTGCCTGTGGATTCCAGATTTTGTTGCTGTGCACATGTAAGTAATGTATGATAACTGTACTTCTCACACTTAGTAGAATATACTTCAGGTATTAGCAAGCTAATTCCAATGGCAGAAGTACACTTGGCATTTTATGCTACATTAAATTTTCTTATTTTATGCAAGACACAATAATCAAATACTAGGAAAAACAGCAGTCTTAACAGTGGACTACAAAACCTATGTGAGACACAATACTTTAAAACTGATATATAAAAATGTAAGTATTTACCATGAAATTGGACAGGTATGTAGCTCTGAAGCATATACCAGCTGCAGTTAACTTCCACGTACGTACACAGTAGTCCACAACTCCACAGGCCCAGAAATGTTTATGAGAAAGATTTGTCCCACCAGTACTAAGAATCACGTGTATTTTCACAATCCACATGCCAGCATATGGAAATAATTTCTGTCTTTTACTATTTTTTGCAGAGGTATATTTTACAAGACTGTCTGGTAGATACTGGAGACTTTGGGAAGGATGACAGAAGTGTAGAAGAGATTTCAAAAATGTCTTTTTTCAGTGCTATCTTACTTTCTGTAGTTCCTGTCTCAGCCACGACGGCAGAGGTTGTCCCAATTTGTGTAGGAGTTTTGACAGTTCCACGTTATGATCTCTGTAGTAGCTTGACAGAAAAGCCCTGCACTGATGGATATAAAAGCAGATATTTTTTATTTAATAAAATGTTGTTCTGTAATGGATGTAAATTTCAAAGTTTGCCTTACTGGTGTCAACACTTTACTTTGTCCTACGCAATTTATATATTTTTTAAGCTATCTACTGCATGCAAGTTTAAGTTTATAGCTGAACTTTAAAAGATAGTATCAAGAGAAACAAAAGATATCCAAAATGAACATGAAGACAAAGCAAAGGATCTGAATCTGCTCACAGACAGATATGTAAATTAAGAATAGTACTGCAGCTGACATTCAAATTTACTCAAGCGTGACTGAAACCAGAGCTTGTAGAATCTTTCAATATAGGCATCTGGTAATTAGTAAAACCAGTTTCATCAATATTTAGAGTTGAAACATACTACATTAAACAAATACAGTCTTATTCTGTTCAGAAGCCTTGGCATCCAATGATTTTCTATGAGTATAATTCCATTAGGGAGATTCAGGTTAAATGTTAGGAAGAAATTCTTTACTCAGGGTCTGGTGAGGTACAGAACCTCTCTGCCCAGAGAGGCTGTGGATGTGTTCAAGCCAGTCTGAAAAGGACATTTGGCAGCCTGATCTGGTAGGAGTCAACCTGCCCACAGCAGGGGGGTTGGGACCAGATGATCTTTAAGGTTGTTTCCAACCTAAGCCACTCTGCAATTCTATAATTCTATTGAATTCTGTCAATTGCTTCTGACTTAAGGACCATGAAAAAAAGAAATCTGGCTTGCTGTGTTAATACTGTTGATCAAAATGCTTTAATTTGAATTTTAATCAGGCTAAATGAAACAGGAATATAGGAAAGAATACACAAAGTTGTAGCTAGAAAAGGAGACTGAACTACCTTTAGATACTGCTTGCAGCATTTGATCTGATGGATTTTTTTCATTGGAGCATATTTGCCTTTGTCTGAGGAAGATATTTATGAAATTCATGGAAATAGAACCTAACCACTCTCAGAACAGAACTTTATGAGAGTCTGTCATGGTCTATCTACACTCAAAGACATTGAAACAGACACAGATGCACATATCTGATCACGACTGAGAAAAAACCCACTCTGGGGTTTCTGCTGCTTAACTCACTTAGGTAAAGGGAATAGGTTTCCAAATTAATTTCAGAAGTTTTCAGAGGTGCTAAGTTTATTTTTCTAAGGAGTGCCAAGTTTCCAAATAGAATAGTTTCATATAATCATAGAATCACCAAAGTTGGAAAAGACCTACAGGATCATCCAGTCCAACAGTGCACCTAACATCACTAGTTCTCACTAAACCATGTCCCTCAAAACATTGACTAAATGTTCCTGAACATTTTACCAGCCCATTCCAATGCCTGACCACTCCTTTGGAAAAGTAGTATTTCCTAACAGCCAGTCCACTGGCGCAACTTGAGGCCATTTCCTCTAGTCCTATCACTAGTTACATGAGAGAAAATGTTTATAATAACTTAAAATCTTCACATTTGAAACAAAGAACTGAAAAAAAGTGATGCAATCCACAGCTTTGCTGAAGGTTTCATTTGTAGGAAAAGGTAGTAAAATAATCAAGGCTACTTAATTTAATTTAAGGCTACTTTAATTTAATCTTCTTATGATTTTGCCTGTGCAGAGTCCCATTTATGATGGCTAAATCTCTATATAATGCTAATGAGCATAATGGTTTACCTCCAAATCCATAGGAGGGTATTTTCTACCTTTGCTCTTTCCGAGGCATTTGGTCTTTCCTTCTTCCAGAAGCTGACACCAGAAACCTTTATGTGAATCAAACCTGAAGCAAACATTTAAACACACGTTCATAGCAGAAACTCAATAAAGTAAGTTCACACAATTTTCTTTTTAGCTCTCAAATTTTCTCTTCAGGAAAAGGCATCAAGCAAGTGGGAAACAGAGAAGATTAAGGGAGTTAACAAGAGCTGGGAGCAGACACAAACTGTGAAGTAAACAAAGTGAAGAAAGGAAGGAAGCAGGTGCCAGTACTGCAGTGTAAAGGCTATGAGATGCTGCAGTGATGATTCCTGACATCAGCTGAGTGGACAAACTGATATCAGTGCATTTTAACTGAACAAGATGCTTTACTTCTGTAAACATTAACTATGTTCAAAGATTGACATGAAAGAAAATGCATGCTATAGAATTAGATGCAGATGGGATTAATTCATAATATCAAGGACAAAGGCTTCAGTATTAAAAAATAAAAATTTAAAAAAATCACATACATACAAACCAAAAAACAAACCACCACCACCAAAAAGAAATCAAAAAGCCAAACAAATAAAATATGTCTTCAATAGACTCAGATCCCCTCAGATCCAGGGATTATTTGGCCCTTTTTGTCTTTACCACCTACTTATTCCAATTTCATGGAAGATGAAAGTCTATTTTGCTACCGGTAATATAAAAGGAATAGAATAAAACTAGAAGAAAATATGAAACAGAAAAATAGAAAAGAAAAACATTCTTTTCTGAGGGCTTCTTACAGGGAAAGATAATAGACTAATACTGAGAAGAGTAAATCTAAGGCTATCAATCCCACTTTAAGGGCAACCAAAGTGTCAGATTCCAAAGTATCAGTGCACATATAGAGTGGATGCTATACTCCTGATCAATACTGTTAATACTTGCAGCTAATGTCCAAAACAAATTTTTTTTTTCCTTTCTTTTTATGGAAGTCAGCATTCCATGTTCCATTTACCAATAGGAATAAAATTCCTAAAATTTCTTTTTATTCACTGTATTCTCTGTGAATTTTTCAGATGTCTACTCCTGTGACAGTGAAGCTCCACATTTAGTGACTAAGTGTACATCCTCTGGAAATCTATCTCTCTATTGTGTTCTTTTCTAGACATAGAAAAATACAACCTACTGAACTCATTTGGAAGGTAAAGAATCAGAGGCTTTATTAAGTAGTGAGCTTCCTTACAAACTAATTAGTATTTTTGGAACATAAGAACAAGTGATAATGATGATAAAATTGACTCACGTTAGGGCTTCTGAGTAATTATAATGAGGAGAGACTCCCAAAAATTTCTGTACTTCATCCATTACAGTAGAGGGGTCAGTTCTTAGCTGCTGTCCATCAATAATTAACAACTACAAAAATAAAATAAATGGAAATATAATTTAAAATTCATTATGTTAAAATTCAAACTGAAAGTTCCACCTCTGTCAGACTCCTTCATTGTATGGAAAGCACCTTCCCAGATAATTAGTTCACTAATTGTCATGATCATTAATGATCTGGGAATAAATGGCATTTAAATAAATCTGAAATTCAGCCCGTTGTGACAACAGAGAAGTAGCACTAAAGGATCTGGAAAGGTAAGAAATACTGGGAGGAAACTGAATGAGATTTGTCAAGAGAAGAAAAAAGGTATAAAAGAAATTAGCTGTTAATTCTCACAGACACAGGCATTTATGAATATATATTAAACTCACATTGAAAAGCTTGTCACTGGAAATGACCAAGAAAACAGTAGGCAATGTTAGAATAAATGCCTTACTTCTAAGACCATATGAGAATACATCATGTTATGGGGGGGGAAAAGAAAACAACAAAAAAAAACCCACAAAAAACTAACAAACTTATTTGAGAATAGGAATAAAGGGAAATGTTAGGATGAACCTTATGGCAGGAGTGTCACAGATACAAAATTTGCAACATATGTGTAAGAAGGCCAGGAACTGGTATGTAATTTGTTTTTGTTAAGTGCTTGATCATACATTCACTCACACTAGGCTACTTCAGATATGGCTATCCTTTTCCTTTGATGTGAATCTTCATGGAAACAGACACTAAGTGAGGGTTTTATGCCTAAATGATCCACTGAAGGTGCAGCATGTTTGGGTCTTTGAGACTGTTGAAAGAGAAACAAGATCCCAAATGGATTAGGTGAGAATTAATTTCCTGTTGTGGAAACAGTTCTACTTTTTCCATCACGTTTTAATAATGAAAAGGAGGGAGCAACAGACTTCTAGGTGGTTCAATAGCCTCATTTTGTATGCAGTGCAGAAGCTCGCTTTTATGTTTCCACACAAGGAGAGAGCCTAAGATCCTATGATTTGTTTACAGGATTGGCTGAAACTTAGTAGGTTTAGGGTTTCAGAGGTCAGTAGGTTTTACAGGGTTTCAGAGCATAATCAGAAGGGAGAAAATGTCATTTCTTTTGAAAGATCAGTCTTTGGAATTGCCAAAATACAGCATGTGGATTTAGAGATGTGGATTAGTGAAAGTATCAAGCTGTTCAGAAGCAGCAGCTCATCCCAGAAGTTTTTCAAATGAGATGCATTATGACTGCTTGAGCCCAAAATGATCCTACTGCTTTCCTAAGATGTAAGCTCAGAAAACAAGCCTTAAGTGCTTTGTAGATCAGTGGTCAAAAAATATCCCAAGTGGGGAATATTTCCATCCAAAAGAACAGAATGAGGTTTCTTCTTTAGTATTTAACAAGCAAATAGAGATAAATATCTGTGGCATTCTTGTTTCTACCACTCAAAAAAAAGATGTGCAAGAAAAGGTTTTGCCAGTGTAATAAAAAATCTTAGGGGAACTTTAAACCTATGCTTGTTGCTACCTCTACCACTTACTATATGCCTGTTGACTTTGTAACAGCTTCTTCAACTCAGTCACACCTGCTGAGACTCAACAATTTATACAGCTTTAAAATTTGGTACTCTAAGTAAGACACTTTCTTACAAAGGCTCTCTCACTTCCATAAAGTTTTGCCTCTAAGCTGATCTCATTTTAGGTCTACCTTATGTAACTGCTATGTGATTCAGCAGTTCCTTGAACTTGCTAACAAGTTCAGATAAAGCCTATAATACACTGTTGCTTTTGCAATTCAAGTGAATCTCCTAATACACTAACAGGAAAAAAAAAAAAAAAGCTATCAAGGCTGGTTCTTTTCTGTCATTGTCAGACGTAAAATCTGGCAAAAATCCACTTGATGACATGTATTGTTCAGTACTCATGGATGGGTGATTCTGGAGATAAGATAAAAAAAGATGATGTAGAAAATTTCATATGAGTATAATGATAATGATGGAAGTGTGTATTTCATGAATTCTTCAAGGCTGTCCCAAAAGAGAGTCTGTAAAGAACAACTCATCTAGAGGCATCAGAGCTTCCTTGGCACACTCTGGGAAAACAGAAGGTGCAGACTCCAGCCAAATTGTCTCAGCTAAGCAAGTCTGGATAAACAGAAGGTTCAGGCTGCAGCCAACCTCCCTCAGTTAAAGTTAACTTTATATGTGAGGTGGGGAATAATGCTAGACACACAATCAATGTCATAAAAATCTATTCCAGAAATAAATCTATGAAGGAGATACAAATCGTGATATTGCCTGGCTCTGTACAGGAGATGATGTTCAGGATTAGAATGTGTATCTCTTGAGACTTGATCTACACAGGGCCACAAGGAGACTAGTAATTTCTTATATGCCACCACATGTTTGCAGGGGAGATCAAATTTTCAAATTGTTTATTCTCCACCTGAACTCAAATCTGCAGGTCCGTGACCATACATTCTTTGAAGCTACCAGACAAACAGTAAAACTGATCTCAACATATAGGATATATCAAGGATTCAGGATCAGTGATAGATACCAAGCATGCATAGATTATTAGAAACATCAAAACACCAAACTCTTCCACTGTATGCATGAATCCCAGTAGAGGCTGGGATGCACTGATATGGGCAACAATGTACGACAAATTTCAAAAAACAAAATGTGCAAAAGAGAAAAAAATGTGCAGACGAGACCCAATAGTTTCACAGTTATGGAAAAGTCATGTCAGGCAAATCATCAATTCATGTAAAAACTGGTGATGCTTGAGATGGCAAACACACTGATGTACATGACTTCATATTGTTAACTACAATAAATCACAGACAGTTTTCTTGTCCTAAGGCTAAATGGCAAAAGCATGACACAAATCTGTACTGCTAAGGCCTCTCAACTGCAAAACCAAACTGGCTGCATCGAGACTACCTGATGGTAATGGTTCTTGTTATCCTTTGAGCTGTGATCTGAAACTGCTTGGCAAGATGGTTTTTGCTACAGATCCAAACTTACAGAAATGTCTTAAAAATCATGTATTACGGACAGCAGTGAACTAGTGTGTGAACTCTTGCAAAGGTACAGTTTATTTACTGCTATAATCATAGCCTAATGAGGGTGAAACAGTGGGAGACGACTGCATGAAAGAACCAAGGACTGTGTGAAAGCACTGACGCATTTAAAAATTAAGGCGTTACAGCTTCACTTGGTCACAACCATTCCCAATCATTGTTGCCTCTTTTACACAGAAAAGATGTTGCTTACATCCCAAAGTCTTCCAATGTCAAACCTCCTTCGAAGGGAGATTTTGCTCCCCTTCCTCCAATGTGGCAATTGCAATATCCCAGCTCATATTCTCTGGTGCTAGGTGATACTAGTTACCATTAAGAGAATATAGAAATACTAGTGAGCAATGTCCCATTGTTTTTGACATTTTTTTCTTTTGTAAACCGTGATGAAATATCTGATATTAAAGAATTCTTGCATGCCTGGTTCTCTTTTCCTCAACATTACAGACAAAGAATTACAGACGCAGAGATGAAAGCATGAACAAATTAAAAACAAACAAAAAGTTGAAGGCAGTGTAGGGTACAAGAGTGTTCAAGTATTTGAACTTCCAGATTACTCAGATTTGTTTTGCAGAACAAGCTCTCAGCTGTATGGTGCTAAGGCATGACACCCATAGCAATGTCAATCCAACTAATTAGAACACGGCTGTGAATAATGAATGGCTTAAAACATGCTAGCGTGTACCTGGGATATCCTTGAGGATCAGCACTCACTAGCAATACTTCTACAAAGGTAATCTTTCAGAATATTACATAAATAATGTTAGGATGTTGAGTTACTGTCTTATTCACCTGATAAGGTGGGAAGTAAGTTAGCCATCTCTCAATATGTGTAGCATACCATCCAGGTGCTAGGCATCTCCTTTGGAGAGCTCTAAGTTCAGAAGGGGCTCGAGGTCCAGCTGTGATCACTTGATAGAAACTGAATTTCAGGGCTGCAGGATCTTCATGTGAGCGCTGATGCTGTAAAACAAGTTGCAGTTTTAAGTTTTACAGACCACAAAAGTTGTAGATAAAAAAAAAAAAAAAAAAAAAAGAAAAAAACGTTCAGTCTTACTAATCTTGCCACGAGTGATTATTCACATTAGAAATTACTTTAAGGAGACCTTATATCTGTATTAATTTGCTGCAAATGCTGAGATAAACATTACTTATATCAATAAATATTTTTTGTATCAAGAGAAATCAGAAGATAGACTGACAGTAATAGTAACAAAACAGAATGCCTGCAATATGAATGTTCACTTTTCAGTTAATGGAGTGGCTGGCAGCTTTTGTACAAATTAATCTGATATGTTTTACTCTTTTTCCAGCTTATTCAAGGTAAAAACATTAAAAAAAAGAAAATTTAAACATCGATATTTATGAGAATCATTGAAAAATTCAGATCAAAATTGCTCTCATTGGGTTTCTAATTCAAAGCCTCTTGTTCAAAGCAGGGTCAGCTATGAGACTGGATGTATGGCTTTGACTGCATCTCATCATAAAAGTAACACCACATATATCACAGAAGTTCTAAGACATTTGTTCTCTTTGGAATTTTCTTTTTTGTGTTTTTACTTTTTCAAATTCCTGTTGAAATCTTTGGACTGAAGAACAAAAAATTTAAGTCAAAACTATTAACTGGAATTAGGATTGGAGAAGTCATTTTAGAGCAAATCTCACTATCTGTGCTTTAAATATACATAGACAGATACATAGCAAGGTAGCTGGTATTTAGATACAGCTTTTAACTCTGCAATTGTTAACTGTTGAAATATCAGGTATGAACTACTGCACTGTGTAAGGGATTTGATCAGTTTTTCAAATGGAATTTATGATATCTTAATATTTTAGCCGTTTACTAAAAAAACCTAATGTGCAAAAAGAAACATCACTACCTTAAAGTGGCCTGATCTTTCAAAATATGTTTATTGGAGATCAATATTTTGTATTAAATTTAATCTTCATTCATACCTTTTGATACTATGCCATGTTCTTATGAACTCCACTAAATACTTACTATTGCTTTGTATAAATATTCCAAATTACATATGGGGAATCTTGTTTTTATGATCTGCAAAATACTACTTCAGCATTAGCATGGCTTCCTCCAATATTATAACAAAAAAAGAAATTTCAGCACTTGAGTACTATGAAACATTAAGATAAAGTGTTGTAATAATGTTTTCCAAAGAAGCACTCAGTGCTGATAGTGATTTAAATTTGAGGTCCTACTTTTCATTGCAGTTCAGCCATTTTTTCTTCACTGATTTTTATTTTAAATAGGTGTTTGCAAAACCACAAAATCCTGGACGTTTACACAGAATCACAGAATCACGGAATGCCCAGGGTTGGAAGGGACCCCAAGGATCATGAATCTCCATCCCCCTTGCCACAGGCAGGGCCACCAACCTCCCCATTTAATATTAGACCAGGCTGCCCAGGGCCCATCCAACCTGGCCTTGAACACCTCCAGGGACGGGGCATCCAATATACACATACAGATCTCATATTTTGAACACGCACCAAATAAATGCATGAATAAACTAATTTGGCTGTGCGCTGATTACATACATTAAAGCAGTCCTACATGCTTGTATTACAGGCAGACCTTTGAAAATGTGATTTCTGGTACTTTAAATTCTTTTTTCAGATGTTCATGGACAGATACCTCAGCTCACTGTTAACGATATATGGAGCACAGACTGACCATAAAAGCTTGTATAATCCAAACTCTTAATATATATGCAGACTAAAGGAATATACAAAGAGGATTCAAGGTTGAAATCTGACATATTTATCTGACTTGTGCCTGCCCACGTTCCTTAATATACATACCTGATACCAGGAATACGCCCGATCAGATGGGTCTATGAGAATGGTGATGATCTTGGCCTTGGGAATGAGGGAAGCAGCTCGCTTAGGAGCTTCCTCAGAATGAAAATAGTTGGCACTTTTCTCAAAGAGGAAGTCAGTGGTGACATTGGAAGGAGTAGGGAAGAAATCCATGTACCTAGGAAAGGAACATCATCTTCAGAATTACTTGGAAGCGCTTTTATTCTACAATGAAATAACGCTTTTATTCTACAATAAAATAATGGCCTAATGGCTATCTAAAAGCAACAAGGAGTCTACATTGTATTTTGATCACGTTTTATGTGCTACTATCTCTCATCTTCTGACTACATATAGATTTGCAGCTATTTTTTTCTAGCTGGAAGAAAACATTATGACATTCATGAATCTTTTTAAAATTAGCGAATTCTCACTTTTCAGTAAGATAAACTCCTACTCCTATAAATGTCAGAAGTAAAAAAAATGAGTATTCTGAATTTGATCCTTTGCAGACACCAATTACAGTGCAAGAGCCTAACAAAAAAGTATCAAAACTGTTTTTACTAAAAAACACAATAGAGCTTGTTATTATGGGTGAAAATCCACTCAAAATCCACCACAGCTTCAGCAGGTAAAACATTTCTAAGCAGTGACAACATTTTTCTATCAAACACATTTTTGTGAAAACATGGGTTGGTATTCCTTTTGGTTTTCTTTGTGAGCAAACTTTTCAGTTTGCCACATGCAGATTTTTTTATAGTTGGAGAAAAGAAGAAATGGGAAACGTTCTTCTTAATATTTCAGTTAAACTTTTGTAAAATAAATGCTATTTAAAACAACCTCTTCCAATGATTATGCTTACAGACTGAAGATTCCAGTGCTCAGATCTTGTTCTACTCATAGGACTGAACTACTTTTAATACAAATGATACACTCCAGGCTTTGAAATTGTCACCACCACAGGCTCAGTGAGAAAACTCAATAGGATGGAACTAACTGATGCAAAAGCAATTTTCCTTCAGACATAAACATAACATGCATTTTATCAGGGCACATGTATTGTTAGAATACAAGCACTGATTACAAGGTACTTAGAGAGAAGGAATGATACTACCGTGATTTAAAGAAACAAAACTCTGTGACACTTGATTCTGAGAAGCTAATTTCCTCTACTCTGCTCTTGTGAGGACCCATCTGGAATACTGCATCCAAGTGTGGAGCCCCCAGTACAAGAAAGACAGGGAGCTGTTGGAGAGGGTACAGAGGAGAGCCACAGAGATGATCAGGGGACTGGAGCACCTCCCCTATGACGACAGGCTGAGGGAGCTGGGCTTGTCCAGCCAGGAGAAAAGAAGGCTGCAGGGTGACCTCATTGCAGCCTTTCAGTACCTAAAGGGAGCCTATAAACAGGAGGGGAATCAACTCTTTGAAAGGGTAGATAACAACAAGACAAGGGGAAATGACTTTAAGTTGAGGGAGGGGAGATTTAGGTTGGATGTCAGGGGGAAGTTCTTCACAGAGAGAGTGGTGAGGTGCTGGAACAGGCTGCCCAGAGAGGTTGTGGATGCCCCATCCCTGCAGGTATTCAAGGCCAGATTGGATGGGGCCCTTGGCAGCCTGGTCTAGTATTAAATGGGGAGGTTGGTGGCCCTGCATGTGGCAGGGGGTTGGAGATTCAAGATCCTTGAGGTCCCTTCCAATCCTGGCCATTCTATGATTCTGTGATTCTTATGGGTGAATTTTATTGAATTCTTCACTGGCAAAGCTGAGAAGGTTTTAGATAAACTTGTCGAAAAAATCTGTAACAATGCTTACATAAAGAAATGCATGACTAGTCTACTTGGACTTCTCTGCATAAAGAACAGAATGGCCAGCTCTCCTCTTACTGTTCTATTGTCTCCATTGGGACACTGCAATACACATCTGTACCTCTTTTAAGTATTGAGGTTGCCACGGTCCTGACATCTGAAACAATGCCGTAGCTAGTCTATGTCTAACTAAGCTTTGACAAAGACTTAAATCAGACAGCTCTGGAAATAAAAAACTAAATCTCCATCACCATAAAATAAATTGAACCACTTGTTACTTGCAAATATTGTTGCCATGAAGGAATCCTAACTAATTAAAGGACTAATGAGGAGAGACCTTGTATTTAATTAACATTTGGTAAGCTCATTAAGTGACAGCATTAAAATAGTCTATCAGACTGAAGGTCTGAGAAATCTGTAAGGCGGACAGAATGCAAACCTAAGAGTTAAACAACTACGCTGTAGGGCAGCTCTGAGTATTGAAGATTGATCTGAAAAGCTGGCAAGGCTGAGTGGGGCACGTAGCACAGATATACATTAGCCAAATGAATGCTTTCCAGTGAGGCCTGATAAAATTACATAGTTGGTCTATTAAGTTGACCACTGAAGTCTTACGCACTGTTGCTGTGATAAGAGGAAGGTAATCTGGCAGACACATTGTATCTGCACGTTAGGGAAGTGCTTAAAACAGGAGGAAGGAGAGAAGCAGCAAAGAGGTCTTCCTGCCCAATGAAAAAGATGATTTTGCAGAAGAAGTGTCTCACTCAACTTAGCCTGTCTCCATCAGCACTATTCACTATGCCCTGTTTGCTTGCCTGACTTCAAAAAGCTTAACAGCAAAGATTCGGCTCTTTAAGTTCCAGTCTTACAACATTTTGTGGAAGAAACCGCTGCTTCAATTATAACTCAGCAAAAACTAAGTGACTTAAAAAGAAACTGGATCTAACATATCTCTACTAAGACCATACAACAGTGCTCGCTCTGTTAATTTTATGGATGAATACAAATTCAAAGGCAATGAAACTATTTTCCCTTAGACTGGAAAAAAAAAGAAACAAAAGAAAAAAGACAAAATATAAATAGTATCTTATTGGTGCTCCCCTGCCACTGTAGGATGTTACTGCTATTCATC
The DNA here is from genome assembly GCF_019232065.1 of Centrocercus urophasianus. Taxonomy (NCBI): domain Eukaryota; kingdom Metazoa; phylum Chordata; class Aves; order Galliformes; family Phasianidae; genus Centrocercus; species Centrocercus urophasianus. The sequence continues at coordinate 35,068,584 of NW_024884475.1, read as the reverse complement.
TGGTATTGTTCTGTACTGCAGCACAAAAAATCAAGAATGACCTTTTGGGAGTAGATACCTCTGGTGATTTCCTGGTAGCCAAAGTGAACATGACAGCAGTGAAAAATGCTCTTTCTCTTAGCATCATTTATGTACCCTACTGAGCCGTTAACATTCTCCCAATTACTAGATCCTAGATCCTTGAACAACATTCTGAGAGTCTTTTCTTCTCTCACTATTACCTGATTGCTATTTCTAAATTGCAATTAAAGAAAAAAAATGCCTCTCTCTAACATGAACATATTTTTCCTCCATATATTTAACCAATAAACATCACTGTCTCAATAAGAAATAAGGTCTATGTCATAGAAATAATTACAATTCAGCTGTATAAACTCATAGAATTAAGAAATACATATTTTGTTACTCTTTTTGTATATATTAATATCTGGATATTAACAAAAAAGCTTCAATAAAGTTACTGCATTTATGATATGCACCATGGTTATTATTCATCTGCATTTACTTAAACATTCTAGAAAGACACTAAAGGTTATTTTTTTTCTATCTCACTCTGTATATAAACAGTTAACATTACCAACAGCAATGTCATTTTTATATTGTTTACAATATATAAACTTTCATATTTATACTAATAACCCATCTTACCAATCAATCCCCCTGTGGTAGTTATTTCTATTAAAGAACTGTACCTCCTCAAAGGTTTTTGGGCTGGGGGAGTTACTAATGATTGAAGGATGCATAATCAGGAACAAATACAAGGCGGTGGTACCTACAAATAGGACAAAAGTCTAAGATTAAAATAAATACACACACATTTTATGGGTCACACTCTCAAGTGGACTGAACTAGCTTTATTCTTTTTTACTTTAGTGAAGGAATGCTCATTTATGCCACTTACGAGTCTACACCAATGCTTTTAAATCAAAGGCATTAAAGGAACTTTGCTAATACAGAGTAGAGTGGCAAGGCTCAAATCTGTTATTCATGGTGCCAAAAACTGCTTTTCAAAATTGGTTATTGCTACAAAAATAATTCAAAAGTCTTGCCTCAGTAGCTAATGGGGACTGGTGAAGATGAGAAGAAGCAGATAGGCAATTTTTTAATTACAAAGAAGAAAATTAACCCTGAAGTTAATTTATAAACTCTCACAACCTTACAATTCAAACTGTCCATTAGGAACTCCTTGACGTAAAGCAAATTCCATGACACAGAAAGTTTCTCTAAGCATGGCAAAAGCAGCACAGACAAAATCCTGCAGTTAAGAATCTTCATCACTTGAAAAATTGATGTCTTTCCCTCCCTCAGCTCTGACAAGGTCTGACAAAGTCAAGTTTGTTGATTTATCATTGTGACTCATTTGATATAAAGCTTACAGAAATCTGACAGACACTAGAACACTGCACACATTTTAAAAATGTATATGAGCTTTTATTGTAACTTACATTATTAAAATACATTCGGATGTCTGAAAATAAAATATGCTATTAGATGATCACAGTCTCTACAGAGCACTCTGAGTAAAACCTGATTAATTACTACAATTGCTTGCATTTACAAATACCCTACCTTGTCAAAATAGGAAAGACTCTTACCAGTTTTCTGAGGTCCTACAACCAAGAATTTTGGTAATCGATCACAGGTTTTTTCTTTAGACCAGATATCTCTGTGCCGTTTGTCATCACAGGGATTCTGAAGTAGAGAAGAAAAACAAAGAATTTTACTAGCAATCATACCCAGTAAGATTCTTAATTTCTGTTTATGTTGATTATCAATCTGCAAATGTTCTTACCAGAAAAATATTAGTTTTCCTTATGAGTGAAAAAATGTTACATTTAGAAGAATTATTTCAATAATTCAGAAATATGTTTGCAGGTGTGCCACACAAAAAACTTCTTTATCTTTCCCCCCCCTCTCTGTGGAAACAGACACTTTCAGACAAGTATGTAGCAGGAATGTATTTTTCATTTTCTAACTCACTGAAATACATACAAATGACCCACCTACTCAGTAGACCCTGGGACAAGATGATTTCTCCAGAGAAATGCCAATAAATTCAGGAGAATTATGCCAAAGACAAATTTCATCCAATGTACTCAAGATATGGGAATAGTTCAAGATTAATCAGTCAATGACATACAAATTAAGAAAAGTAAAAATGCTAATGAATTCTCTAACTTCTTTTCTTTTTACATTATTATAACAGATATCAGTCTATATAAGCTGCAAACTAAAATACAAAATTAATTCTAGTTTAAGAATTTCCATTTGCATATACATCTTCTGAACCCCTAGTTCAAATCAGTACAAAATACTGAGTCTGAAGTGAGTCCTGATACAAATATTTATCATTTTCTATTTTAATACTGAATCAGCTTTGTATCTATTTTATGAATACTTCTTGCAAGCAATTTTTGACAGTGGTCTGCTGAGACAAAGAGGATTACCAATATTCTAGGCAAAAAAAAAAAAAAAAAAAAAAAAAAGTAGCTATTCAAGTTTATGCAAATTACAGACAAAAGACACCACTTTCAGTGTATGTTAGTCATTGTTGCTGACAAATTTCTATGCTATGTTATTGTAATTATTCAAGTCCTTTGGCTACAGGCTAATTTCCATTTTCTAAATTCATGTTCTCTTAACAGTATGCAAAGTTCTTGGCATTTTTTCCACTAGTTCAATGCTTTATTCAGTAACAGCATGAATTTCAAGCTTCACATTTAAGACCAAATTTGCAGTCTCACATTCAGATTCTTACTAAGTTGGCAATTCAATATCCAATGCTAGAAAAAACTTAAATAAGCAAACTTAAATACATTTTAAAGTTTGATTTAGTAAAGCTTGCTCTCAAAATATTTTGAGTCACCTCAGAAAGAGTCACCACAGCATCCACATAGTGATATAGTTTTCTGTCATACTCAGACATCCCACAAATTGACTGAACTGTCACTGAGTGGGTGGAAGCAGAACAACATTCCCAGATCTCAGAGTAATTTCTCTTTAGAGACTGTGCTCTTATCACTGGGTCACTGGCTGAAGATATCATGTCAAATGCAATGTTAGTACAGGTTTCAGCTTTAGCACATTTCACCTCCTGATACATTCAATCTGATCACTCATGAGAGGTGGCCTAATGAAGAAGCACAATTGACAACATCAATATATTGTGTGTCAGGTTCTTGCTTAGGCACTTCTCAGCTTACTGTGAATAACTTTCTACTGTACTTATGCTTGATGAGTCAATTTTTGAATTAAGGTAGCCATGGTCTTAGGGCTCTTTGTTCTTTTTGGATACTCTCTTCTCTTCACACATTTGGAATAAAGTTCATGTCTTTAATGGACAATGAATAAAATATACAGAGATATCTCTTTCAAATGCTTCATTTCTGCTAGTTACAAAAGAAGAAATAACATCAACCACCTTTCCTGCATTTCCCACAATTGTACAAACAAATAAAGTCACAAATAGAATGAATGAAAGATAATCTTTTCTATATGTATTAGCACATATTACTTTCACAGCCTTTCTATGGAGACCAAAACAACTGGGAAAACTGCGTGGATTGAAAACCACTCCGAATTCAAAAATATGACTGCTTTTGTTTACAAGAAACTGAAACAAAGAAATTTAGAAAACAAAAACAGACAAAAACATCATGACCCCTTTTTTTTTTTTTTTCTTTTTTTTTTTTTTTTCAATCCTTTGATCAGCAAGTCTGCCTACCTGCCAGAGTGGGTCCTTTTGCTCAGGGAATAGCTCGAAGTACTTGCGAGCCAGCTGAACTGGAGGAAGAGTTTGCAGTTTCAGGTTTGTCCAGGTATGAACAAAGTTGGCCAGATTCACAAATGTATACAGCCCCAAGCGGTCGTTTCCATAGTTAGACAAGTGTGTCATGAAGATGCTAATCTTTGAAAAACAGCAAGAAAGTCTACATTGAGTCATTGTGTCACTAGATGGCAGTGTAATCACAGATAACAGAAATCTACTTTGCATTTTGCTCTTATTTAGAGCTCCAAGTCTTTGATCACATCCATACAGATCTTACTATCTTTGCTCTTCACTGCATTACATCCTCTTTCTCAAGTCAGCTCAATGGAATCAATGAAGAAAACCACAGAAGAGGCACCATGAGCTGTGTGAAGTAGGAAATGCCATCTAACCCTGGGATTGTATAATATTTACATAATCTTTAAGCAAATTCACTTAATGGCGAACACAGCAAAAGCATTAACTCTAGGTTTACTTCATCTAAAATATATATACTTTAATATTAGAAAAGCAAATTCTGTTTTAGTGGAAGAATTACAGCAATTTAAATCTTGCTGCTCCAGCTGTAGGTTTAACAGGAAGTGTAACCCATCACTTCTATATAGCTATTCCTCAAACTCTGGGCAGATAGTCAAATCATGTGCAGGAACAGAAAAAGAAGTTTGAAGCATGACCGAGTACATCCAAAGTGCATTAAATGTTCCCCCATCCAAACAAAAAAGCACCAAGCATCCTTCACTTCTCTGTCAATTGTAAGGCTGCTTGTATTTTGCTCTTCTAACACCGCACTGTGAAATTGTGACTCGGATAAATCCTCCAACGCTACAACATCAGTTCCAAATGCACACTAGCACTCATCACGGAACCAACATCTGCCATCAGGGTTTCTTTCCAGGAGAGAAACATAAATTGAATGCACATAAACTGTACCACTGAGCAGAGCAGCAATACAGACTGTCAAATAGTCTCCCAGAGGCTGAGGAAGGACTGCGGACTGAAACCTCTGCTATGAAAAATGATCTGTCCTCAAAATCATTTTTTTTACTGATGAAACATGCTGTTCTTACACGCAGTGTAATCTCTGATCTTTTGCTTCTCTAGGAGGTTTCTTTCTCCCTCCCCAATCTTTTTTTTTAAATAGGAAAGCTATCTCATGACATATTCTCCAAACTCAGTTCCATTAAAAAATAGAAACTTGACTCTTATTATAAATAAAACTGCCAATATCTTTAAAGGGTAATTTCTAATTCAAGTAAAACTTGAAGTAACCACTTAAAGATGGAAAAAGCTCATTGCAACCTGAATTCTGAAGTCATTTAAAAAACTGAAATAAATATTTTGTAAAGGAATTCCAGCCTTCAATTTAAACAGGAAAAAGAAGGAAATGAAAAATTTGAATCCACACTGTGTTCTTCTGCTTTGGATTATTTTAATAATATTTTAATAACTGGCTTCCTGCGATAGAAAACTTTCAAACCTTTAGAACTAATTTTCTTGAACACCTCACTGTAATGCAAAGTATTACTTGCAGTTAATTATACTGTGGAAGAAATGTTCAATCAATAGTGTCAATTTGGTGACACCTCTTTGGATAACAAAGTAAACAGACTATTTCATATATTTTGTCTGACTTAAGTAAAATTAGGAGACATATATCAATTAACCATTAGAACACAATCTTTCATTTCAGACAGCAACAAGTGTGGGGTTTTTTGTGGTGTTTATTTTTGTATTCTTTTTTTCTCCCCTAAATACTCTCTTTTAGCAACAAATAATAAGCATTTTGCCAAATCTACAACCTTTTTAAGACTCCTTTTTTATTTCAGTTCCTAAAGCAGGAACAGATCAGCCAGTGGATTGTCATTCTCAACAAGGATACGATCAGAGTGGTTCTGTAAGAAAGGTTAACTTGCTTTCTTGACAAACTCTTTCTTTTCCACACAAGTTGACCTCTGACATTTATCAAGTTAGTTTACCTCCTGGCAACTCCTTACATGACAAACACTTCCGCGCTGCATTGAAAGAAAAAGCAAAAGAACCTGAAAAAATTCCTAGCACGGGGAAAATATGTATCGTTTTTTTTCCCTGAATGGAATTAATTGTAATTTGAAGTATATTAGAAAGGAGGCTAAAAAATTGTTTGGATGCATCACAATAAGTAATTTCCATCACACAAAACTGTTTCAAGGAAATGTAGAAATATCAGAGATCTCAGTTCCCATTATGCAGTTATTTTTTATATCAAACAATTTATGGATAATAATTTCTAACAAAAGAACAGAAGATCAAATGCTGTCTTAAAGCACTCATAACTACATCTTGCAAAGCAGTCCATATTTAGTGTTACCAAATACATAACCTAATTTTTTACATGATAGGAAAGGTCTCCTTTACTTCTACGTAGCATCAAAAATAATACTGGTAGCTGATTACCTTCTACGAATATGGGAACAAATTTTCTTTCCTCCTGTTGATACTGTGCAAGCAAACTCCCAGCACAATCACTACCACTGTGCAGAATTGGAAACAATAATCCTGTGCTTCATAGAACAACAAAAGACTGCTGACTGTACTGAGCGTATGTGGCAAGGTCCTGGTTGCAGGGGCCTGCAGAGGTGACCTTAGTGGGCAGAGTCCAGCAGCTGCCCAGAGCCAGCTCTGGCAATTTTTCTCTGTAAATGGAACACTCCATATACCATGGACTCCTACGGGAGGTGGCTTACAGTTTGCGATGCCAACTTACCAGGCACTGCTGCTGTCCTTGGGGCACTCCTGGTGGGCCTGACAACAGCTATATGGCCACGGCATCAGAGAGATGGACAAGCTTATCCACGTTTCCCCAGCTACAGGAGAAAATGATAGCCAAGTACCATTTGAATGGTTTGCACCTTGGTGTGGGTCCCATTGCAGGGAATGCTAAGTTGCTAGCTATTTCCTTGCTTTCCCACGACTTTGAGGAAAACTCAATTTACCATCTTGTGGAGCAACACAGATGATGGAAACTCACGTAATTGCCTTTCCATTTCCAGGTGTGCAGTTTTACACCCAGACAAAACAGAATAACCATTTTTTGCCTTCTGTGTTGAGTTACGATGCTTTGTTCCATGCTATCATATATCATATTCCAACTTTCATTCGAGCAAATTCCACATAATGAGGATGATCACTTTTCCATGACAGCTAATAATCAATACACTACATTACTAAAGACTTACTCTCTTCAAACTACAGATTGGGAGATATAAAAGGAATCCTTTGAAGGCATCTGAGAAGGCTAGACTAGTAAAAACCACTATTTGTTCAACAATCTTGCATCCCTCGGCAATGCCATATAATATAAATAGAGCTTCATATATTTCTTTATTCCTTCTTCAAAAGAAAAGCAGCTGTGAATAGATTTATATTTACTCTAACAAGCATTTTAGCCTGTCTTTCAGTTAGAAAGACCCCATTTGATTTTATTATTTTTATTCCCCTTTTAAAGTAATTTCTTTCCGGGCATCTCAGCATTTTCTTTATCTGAGTGCAAGAAGGATCACCCTTTTTAGCTGTTCCTCATAAACAAACTATCACCTTGGTTGCACTTGAATGCACTCTCCATGGGATTTAATGTCTTCCATGAGGAGACTGAAATGAAATGCAGGAAATATTTAAAATCATGTTTTGGGACTAAACCAGGCCTCTGGGCAACAGCTCCTTTTTTGTTCCCACCCATCTTCAGATCAGAGCAGCAGAGGCGCTCTCCTGCACTCTGCATTCTCACAGAGCCTTGCAGGCAGCTGAATCCTCAGTTCCTTTCAGCTGCTTCTCAGCACTTCTGTATTCCTTCCTCAGAATGAAAGGGCAGACCGCTATTTCTGTTCTGCTTTCCTCCTCATTATTACCACTGATGATATTTGGGATTCTGACTAGTGCTGCAGAGAAATAAGGACAATCATTCAGGAGGAACAGCCTTTATCTTTCTGAACACCCATTTTGTGCTGCATATTTCCTTACTACAACATTTCCCAATTAGAGGCAATAGCTTCTAGGTCAACAAATTGCAGAGGAGACTGGGATTGAGTTGCTGCTATTAAATCACATATATCAAGAACAGAGAAAGCAATAAATGCTTGACAATTTACACCAAACAATATATATATATGCAAAGAGTTACCCAGCTTCTAGCAATAGATGTTAGAATCCTAGAATCTTTTGAGTTCAAAGGGACCCTTAAAGGCCTTTTGATGAAGTTAAGCATGCCACTTTGAAATGAAGTAAAAATAATGGTTGACAATTAATTGGGTGATAATATAATAAATATAGGTAATAAAAAAAACACTCTGCTAGGCACAAGAACGGATAAATTACCAATTTAGTATATCGTTGCCATTTTAGCTCTGTACAAATATTTACAGGCCACAAGAGTATGTCTAACTCTCAGAACACCTACATTCCAATTAATTGGGTAGTGTGTACACTGCAGTTTTGATACCATCTCCATACTACTCAGAAGAACTTTATTTCAGGTATTCAGAGACTCAGGAATATCAGGCTTTGCTCCATTAGACTCACAAAGTGATACAATAAGAAATTAGATCACAGTCTATGCTTGAACATATATTATTAATTGGCTGAAATATAGTCTCCTAAGATATGTATGCTACCAGAAAAGCTGTGTTCAATTCCACAACATAAGGATTCCAGCTTGCACATCACTATTTGCTCCTAGGCTATACTGCTAGTTTTGCAGCTGCCACAGATCTATCCACTTGCAAAGACAGCAAGTTAGCTAGTTGAGTTTGATTTACATAGCAATATCTGCACTATAAATGTGATGGAGCTAGGGAAGATTTAGAAGATCAAACAAAATTACATATTTAGGGTACTGAATAGTCTGACAGTCAGAACACTGGAATTTATTTTCAGCTTTTGCACATGGTTGATTGTTGTTTTATTTGGCATTCTCCAAAAACAGTGACTATACTTGTGATGCAATTTCCTAGCTGGTAACAGAGTCTTATTTACAAGTCTGCCCAGGAGGCTCCCTTCACTGACAGCTGTAAAACACTTCTATGTGGCTTTTCATTTGGAAATTTGAAGAATGGCAAAGCTTTTTCCTTGCCCACTGTTCTTCTACTGTTGGAACTATCTCTAGATAGCTTTCTGTTTCTCAGCCTTTCCTGGTGCCCATTCATTTGCTTTTATATTTTGTCTATATCATCCCCAAAATACCACTCAGGCTGCTATGGGCGGATCATGGAGAACACACAGAAGGGCAAGGAATACTTGTATTCTGCAGTCAACCAAAATGCCAAGCATAACCGACTTCCCTCCCCTCCCCAGTTGATGGCAACTCCCCAAGCTCTTCTTGGAGCTCCCAAGAGTTACTGACACAGGAACAGGAGAACAGAGAAGAGATGAAACTGTTGAATGGAAGCGGCCTCCTTTACAGTCTCTACTGCCTCTAGATATGAAGATGTGGAAAGCTGGACAGACAGAAATGGAAGACTTAAGCCTGACTACCTTTGCTTTTGTATTTTTGTCTGTAGTTTTAAAGGATGGCTGCTGGTCTTGCTTAGGGTCACATTAAGATCCAGTAGGTTCTGCTGATGCTCATACAAACACTCTAATTTTCAGCTCTAAAGGAGATAACTTCTCCCTTGCTGCAAGTCAATTAGCTTAATAACAGTTCTACTCACTGTAACTTGGGAGAGTTAGAAATTAAAGGAAAATACTTAGAACTGAATGCATATGAAGATTACAATTATTTTAAGAACAATCAGGCATAGAACCTGAATCATGAATGGCCTTTCCTCTCAATCAATACTGCTGTAACTGTATGGAGATGGCACAGCTGGCTACACATTGGTTTCATTATTGGGCTGTCAAACATTTGAAGACTTTCACCAAATTTCCCTCCAAGGGTATCATCCTTTTTCTTCAGATCTGTAGACAGCCAGTACTTTGCAAGGAAGTGTACGTAAGTGCTGTAGAATTACTAAATTACGTGTTGTTTGTTTTTCTTCGAGTCAAAAAAGATATGGGAGATTTTTATGAAGTGTGATTTGCCTTAAACATCCATCTGGTATGACTGCAGAGCTTCTGATTTTTATCTTCCACATTCAAATGAAAAATATCCTGGCATACCTGAGACTAGGTCATGAACATCTTCTACAGATTTAAACCAGTACAGCTTAACTCTTATTGATTTTAATGGAAAAGGAAAGGCATAAAATACTGCCTCGTACCATGTTCATAGAGGAAGTTAGTCTTATATTATGAAAAACTGGGCTTACCAGATTATTTGGATTCTAGAATCAAAACACATCTTCCATATAAGGATTTGAAAACTAAAGCAAATAGATTAACAAATTGATTCTAGCAACAAAATCTAATGAACTAGTAGTGGAAAGCAGATGAGAAATACAGCATTTAATAGCGTCAGTCTGCTTCATAAATTTTCTTTTCATTATTGAAATTTTGCACTTAGAAAAACAATAAGCTAAAAAAAAACAAACCAAAACAACAACAACAACAACAACAAAACAAACCTAACAAAAAAAAAACAACCAACCAATGAAACTAGTAAGCTTGCCCTGCATCTGGCCTGTCTTACGTTGAACAATGTCCACAGAAGCAGATGGCAGCAGATATGTACGAGGAAAGTACTGCACATTTGACAGCAGAGAGACATGTGAGATATAATCCTCTATTATACAGGAAAGTCTTCCCTGTACTTAAGGACAATGCAAAGCACGAATATTTATATGGAATCCATGTCTTATCAACTATTGCAGTAACAAATATCCAACCAAATTCAATTCTGTAGTTCAAATTTTGGTTCTTAATGTGAAAAACATTCTTATGGAGCATTTAGGAGAACAAGAGCTGTTCAGTTTGTTTCTCCGTAGCCTCCTGCAGCTGCTGCAGGTATAGGCGAGTGGTCCTTTACTTCTTTGAACATTCTGCGATTGCCAAGTGTTGATCTGACAGGAGGTGCTCTAATAGCTAATCTCTAATTGCTGATCCCATGGGAGTACGTGTACATGATTACAAAAAACGCTGGAATATGCAGTGCTGTCTGTAGCAGATTCCTGTCTGGTACATTTTAATTCTAAAGGACATCTAATGGAAATTGGTTTTATTAACTAAAACTTCACTGAATATTGCAGACAGAATCTGAAGTCACTGAAAATTCTAACAACTTTATCAAGCAAAATGTTTGCTGAATGTTTTAATGTCAGTAAAGATTCTTCATTTATTTAAATATGCTAATTTAAGTGTTGCAAAAGTCAGTTGGGATTTATTTGGGAATGATTCTGGCACAGCTAATGCAAAATAAATAAATTAATGAAGAAATAATATTTTTTTTAAAAGGGGATGCCATATTTCACGTAACTAGCAGTAGGCTTTACTTACTCTGGGATATGCAGTTAAGCACAGCATAGCCAGAAGCCTGCTATTGTTTAAACATTTCAAAATGAAGCTAAATGCAAATATGCTTAATTCAGTCTCCTTTAAACTGATAGGACCATCTCTTCTCGTGACTTTCTTAATACAGTTTCAATACTACTTAGAAGCAGTTATACCTCTTTGCCAGCTGTCTCTAGTAACACCCAGGATCTTTACAGTAAGACTAAAGCACTGGGAAGCTGAAGAAAAACCAACCTTGTGTTCTTATCTGCATCCACTCCTCTAAAAGAGCAATCCAGGTTTTCCTTGTAGCTTTGTCACAGATCTCCCTGGATAAATTTGTGCAAGTCACACAATTCCCCTGTCAGGCAATTATCTAATTGATAACATAGGACAATTAATACCTGCATACTAACAATACAGGGCTGCAGAAGGCTTTTTTTCTTATGTGCATGTAAAAAATTTTGTGCAAGATCCTGATATTGTATGATCTTGTCTAAGGGCCACTGTAGTCAACAAGATTTTTAACAGAAGAAATGAACATTAAATATTATTTAAGAAGTAGATAACATGGTTTAGTACTATTCAGGCTCTTTTTGTTTTTTAGCTTCATAGCACTTCAGCATTCTGAATGCTTTACGAACACAATGGGAACAGACATCGAGACCATTTTACAGCCACCACCAGATCACAATTTAACGAGCAGTGAGGGCTCATAAATACATACCAAATAAATACGGCTTGTAGACCACAAGATTAGCTACAAATTCTTATTAGATAAGATACCAATTCCTATTTTCCACATTACCAGCAGAAGTCATTTGCAGAGCAGCTTCTCCTCTGCAGTCTGATGCTTGTCTTACCTACAAGACCTCTGGCTATAGAATGCCCTGGAAAAATGACAACAATACTGGTTCTCGTGTCAAAAAGCTCATAGATTCACATATGGTTTGATGCTTTTTTTTTGCTTATTCTCCAGTTTGTCATCGATTCAAATGTACTATAAGGAAGCAGAGCCTGTCATGTGAATAGCTGCCGTAACACGACCAGATTGCACAGAAAATGTGAGTAATATTCTTAGGGGTACTTATATCACTATAGAGTAGTATTCAATTCCTAAAGAAACATTCTAATAACCTACACTTCAGAAACAATATTTACTTTAGATAAGTAATCCAAAATAAACCAGGAAATGTAATGAAGGCCTTTGTTAAGATTTACATTTAATTTACACCCACATTTGTCATTTTTTCAAATGAAATATTTATTTACTCTTGAGATGACACTGTAATGATTTCTGGTTAATGTTCCTTCTTAAGAGGTTTTTCACCAGTGACAAAAAATGTTTAGAAAACATCTTCTAATAGAATTTTTGCATCCTCTGAAAGACTACATGTTTCATGTTAATTTCTTCAGAGAGCAATCCTGACAATTTTAATGAAACTTATGAAATTCAATCTGCCACTTTACAATTTGACAAATGTATAAAATCCTGACATGTGAGTAGGGGTACAAATACAAAATGGTACAAAGACAAGTCCCACAAATAAAACAAAAAACAACCAAAGATGCAAAACCTGATCTTCAAATTTCTTACCTGCCAGACTAATGCTTACAACTTTACAAACTGTTCATATGCATATATATAATGCATATTGACATACATATAAACTCCATCACATCATCTTTTCAGAGGCATTCCTTTGAAAGATTACAACAATTCTTATTCAGCATGTTTTGGTATGATATTCACTTACAGATGGATTTAGAACAAATAACTTCCCTTCAGTTAGCCTGCATTGTATTGGGGATGTCATATTTCTCACAACTATGTGATTGTACAGTCCACATAGCAATGCATAAATCAGAGATCATGAAGCACTATCTAAAAACACATTTCTGTACTCACACTAAGTATGTAAGGCAGGATGCTAAAATGTGATTGATTTATATCAATAACCATTAGCTGTTCTACTGTTTGCCTTTCCTCCACTCTCTGTTCTTTCAATTTGAAAGGGTTATGCTTCAAGCAACCACATTGTTTTGCTGTTTCACCGCTGTTGTAAAAAAGGTTTTGGTTAAGTTGTGTCTGTGTTTCCAACATGGAATACAGTTTGTTCTGATTCAAAGTGTTGCTACAAAATGGTTTCGTCAAAGTCTCTTTGTTGAGCTAGAAACTCTTACTTAGGATGTACACATATTCCCAAGCATTGCTATGGTACCAATACCCTCCACTCTTAAGAATTTTCCAGGCCTCACCTCTCTTAATGTGCCTTGTCTGACATGATAAATATTAAATTTAGGACTGGGACATACTACCATCCTCTAGTAGGCAGACCATGTGTGCAGAGGAAGTGAAGCTTTTTTTCCCTACATTTGCTACATGAACATGAAAAATAAAGGAGAACAAAACACAGTAACTACTTACAGAGAATCAAAACAACAGCCTTGAGGTTTGAGGTTTGAAAAATACGACCTGTATATAAACAGCAGTTGGCAGAAGTTTCTCTTTTTTGTCTGTTTGTTTTTCCACTGGAGTTTCATTAAATCACAGAGAATTAAAAAAGGCACAAAAGTATCTCAGCTATTATTCCAAAGGATTTGAGCGGAAATATACTCTGTTCAGCTTTGAGTGTTCTGGAAAACCCAGTCCTAGGGATTAAATCTGGATAAAGCAGGTACAGTAAATTTTATTTATATGATTCTCCAACAAAACAGCATCTGTCATCATTCCTTTTAAATTTCAGTTCAATTTAACTGAAAAGTTAGCATAAAACCTTGTCTAAGAGGTCAGGTTTAATGCAACTGGCCTAATCTGGTGCCATTTTGAAATACTGTACTGCTCTATTCTGCCAATATTCAGTAGTTTCATAGCCTAGTTTGTTCTTTATTCTATTAAACAAAAATGAAATGTTAAACAGACACATTAATTCAGTGGTTCACTTATTTTCATCTTTTCCTTGAAGCTTTTATAGAACAGCAACTAAACATTCTCATAACAGGTTCAAGTGCCAGCACTTGTTGCTTGCAACTTTCTCAAAAACCAATGGGTGTTCTCAATATTCTGTGAGTTCTGAAGAGCAGGATAATGGATTTCACCTGAGGCACTTGTCTCATAGTAATAACAGTTCTTAATACCTCATTTCTCTTAAAAATTAAATTTCATGCAGAAGTAGAACAGAACAAGTAATGTTTCTATAACTACATTACTAACAAAACAGTATTTAAAAATGTTAAGATAATTCTGTATGACTTACAGAACATATATAATATTACATTTTAAACTGATTAATTGAAAAGGCACAAGAGCAAAGTATGTGAAAAATCATTTCTATATGGGTATCAGCTCCGATGAGCCTTGAAGCACTTATTCAATTCTCCTTTAACTAATTCTTTTTAAATAGTTTCAAAATGACATTGTACTCACTGGATTGAGAACCACTGTGAAGAACAACTCCCCACCTTGGATACTTTTGTCTAGTTCCTTTGGGCCTCCAGGATACTCTTTATAGAAAATAGTGTGGGTGAATAAGCCACAAGTTTGCCTAGGAAGCACCTGAATTTAATTTAAAAAAAAGCAACAAAAGATTCAAGAGAAATTCACAAACCAAAACAATTCATACAGTTCATGAGATAATAAAAGGCAGATAAGATTCCTCTGTGATAACTACTTTGTAGTTTTGGCATTGTAATGTTGCCAGAAGTCAACAATGATTTAGTTGAATAAATACACTGACAGATAAATAGAGTTTACAGAAAGAAACAGTGGTTTTATTATGATTTATAACATCCAAAAATTCATCACGTTTTCTCTGAAACTGGAAATTGATCTCAGTAGGTATGTCATAATTAAGCAGCTTCCTCATACTAACTGTCTCCATTATTCTCCAGTCTTAGTAATGTGTTTGAAGTCTGAACATCAAAAGATTTCTAAAATTCTAAAATAATTTGAAATGTAATCTGAAATAATTCAATCTATTTGTATTTATCAGTTCCGTCTTTTATTTAAAAGACAGTTTTGCGATATGTTTAAACTACAATCTGAAATCATTTTTTTTGGCTTAGATACCACCAACAATAGTAATTCTATGCTGGTGTGATGAATCTTACTGATCATTATTTTTCTTTCTTTGTTTTATAGATTTTATTCACATTATCAGAAATAGTTTGTTCTCACTCAGCTGTGCTGATTTTACAAGACCAGTTGCAACAAGAAGTAGCAGAAAACAAAAGCTTGTATTTTTAAAGACATGCAAAGAACAAATCTTTTGAACAAGCAAATCTAATAAGTGCACTTATAATTCCCAGTAGAATCTCAAAATATTTTCTCTCAACCTCAGAAAATAATTTGCTGGGGAATATTTCAATTACATCTATTTTTTATGGAAATTCAATCGCTGAAGATCGATGATCGTGTATAATTTTTAAACTGAGACTATCATCAAATCTTTTAGTCCAATTTATAACTTTTATTATATAATAGTTAAAACTTATAAAATGTGCAAATCTCTTACTTGACAGGTACTGTGGTTTTGTAGATACTCTTTCTTCTGCATCTACATATCTCAGCATCTTTCTATATTATGCAGGATGCTGTGATCATAGTTTGTAGATACTATGTTGTCATAAAATGTATGGAATTTGTGTTCTTGCTCTAAAATTGCATATGCTTTTTAAAAAACTTTGGATTTTACTGATGAAATATGAGAACAATTCTTCAAAGAGACAGTGAATGAAGATGTACTGGACGGGAAACTCTCTGGCAAGTTTTACACAACAACTATTACTGTATATATTCATCACTATAAGCCCACACATATAAACTATTAGTGCGTTTGCCCTGGAGAACTGTAAGTTTGAGGCTCCTAAACAGGTGGTTTTACACAATTGTTCCCAGCAAATTGTGTTTGGTCCTTTTTCTTTGTGCTAAATGCATGTCTCTGTGTATCTTCAAATGCTATGCTTTAACAAAAAATTATGAAAGAGATTTCTGGAGATTCTCAGAGTCAGTCAGTTGTTCTCAAGCGCTCTGTGCCCTCTGAGCATAACAAACACTTTTTTTTCCCCACACACCACTAATGCTTAAGGAGAATAAACTTTAGCTCAAATCTGTACGGTGTCAGTTTCTTCCTTGATATCTGCAGATCATTTCATCTTAATCCACCCCAAAATAGAGCAGAACATCAAAACTTCGACATATTATTATTCCACTTAGAAAAGTGGTATCCACAGTAACTGGAGGACAATATCAGAATTAAGTGAGAAGCTCAGCAACAGACCCTCCAAAACTGTGGCTGTATCCAGAGGTATAGCACGGTATACACACCAGTATCTTTCCTGTTCACCGATTTCCTCCATGCTCCTAAAGAAAGCTACTCAACCACATATCATCAAGTATTTCCGAATGTTGTTTTGAAACAGCCTGCAGATAATGATGTTATCTGAATCAGAAATAGCTTGATTCTCAGTGACCCAAAGGCATTAGGATAATGCTTTCCATGTTGGTATTCACAACACTTTAGGCAAATACTGCTGTCAGTAAACTACACTGTGAATTATGTAATACAGAAAACTTGTGTGATTTGATTTGTAGCTGCATCAATTGTGCAGTTTCATAGCCTGAGGGGGCAGCTTCCTTCCCTTCACCTTGTAGGTGTTTACCCTGCATTCAGGCTGACCGCCTGGGCCCAAAGCCTAGCTGGGGGTTAAGTAACAGTGCAAAGCACAATTCACATTTCTGTATGGTAAAAAGCAAACTAAGGTCAACTGTGCATAGTTCAAATGAAAGAAAAAGTATTATGAATAAAATCCAATTCTCAGATGTAATAATCTGGCAAAATTCTTCTGCAGTTAATGACAGTGTTTAAATTTAATACCTGCTAAAAATCTAACTCATTCTGATAAAACATGCAAAGTTGACTATTTTCGTGAGACCTCTGAAGCACTATTTAACAGAAGAAACAGAACAGTTAAGAGTTTGTTAACTGTTAACAGCAGGGTTCCTGGAGACCACCTTCTTTAGCAGTAACATCATCAGCAAAAGAGTGATTTTAATTAACAAGATACTGTCAAACATAACTTGCTATTTATGCAGAACATCATGCGTTTCTTACAATGTGAACTTCCAGGGTATGTTTTTTCTACTTTGAAATAAAGAATTTGTAAAATGCAAGTGCAAGTGCAAGGTCTTGCACCTGAGTCAGGGCAATCCCAAGCACAAATATACATTTGGCAGAGGCTGTGTGGGAGCAGCCCTGAAGAGATGGATTTTTGGGTGCCCATTGATGAAAGACTCAATATGAGACAGCGGTGTGCCCCTGCAGCCTGGAACGCCAACTGTATCCTGGATTGCATCAAGAGAAGCGTGACCAGCAGGTTGAGGGAGGTGATTTTGCCTGTGCTCTGCTATTGTGAGACCCCCACTTGGAGAACCTCGTCCAGATTTGGGGCCCTCAATGCAAGAGGGACATCAAGCCAATGGAGAGGGTCAGGAGGAGTGCCACGAAGATGATCAGAGGGCTGGAGCACCTCCCCTGTGGGGACAGGCTGAGGGAAACCGGACTTGTTTAGCTTGGAGAATAGAAGGTACTGGAGGAACCTTACAGTGGCCTTCCAGTACCTGAATGGGAACATACAGGAAAGCTGATAAGGGACTTTTCATAAGGGCATGTAGCAACAAGATGAGGGGAAATGGCTTTAAACTGGAAAAGAGTAAATTTAGCCCAGATATCAGGAAGAAATTGTTTACTGTTGAGGGTGGTGAGATATTAGAACAGGTTGCCCAGAGAAGCTGTGGACGTCCCCTTCCTGAAGGCGTTCAAACCAGGCTACAAAGAGGTTTGAGGAACCCGGTTTAGTGGGAGGTGTCCCTGCTTGTAGTAGGGGGGTTGGAACTAGATGATCTTAAGTGTCCCTTCCAACCCAAACCATTGTATGATTCTAGGACTGGTGGTAATATAATCAGAAATACAACTCACCATTATATTTTTGTGGATGAAACCTCGTCTATACCTCGCAGGCTTCAGATGTGGGTATTCTTCTGTGCTAGTAACTCTGATATTCCAGACCTTTTTCCAGGCATCATAAAGTTGAACATGCACTGGATATACTCCAGAATGGTGAGGAGCCACTGCATAGCCCATATCAGTTGGAATACCATGTTCCTAAAACACAACAGAACAACTGCTTTCAAAAAATTAAGAAACAGTATTTTGGCATCTGACTAATCCTTTGTGAGAGACTGAGAATAGGTCTGAAATATAAATGATGGTGACATTACAGTATGTTTTGGTATACAACAGTGATGAAAAACAGCATGGTAAAGATGAAACAGAATTTTGAAACTTAAGATTAGAGTAAGTATTTTTACAAGTATGGATATAAACACATTTTATGCTGATTTCTTTAATCAGTGCATTAAACACTTCTGTACTCTTTCAAGTTCTACAAGGAATTCGCTCACAAATTAAGTATTGAGAGAGAAAATTACTGGCACATACACAACAAAATGGCATTTGGCACTTAAAATAAAATAAAGTGATTTCCACTATATGTCCCTACACAGTTACTTAGTTGAATTTCAAAAAGATCACCCTATTTCTCCTCTAGTCTGCTAGCAGCATAAAATCATATTCATAAAACAACCATTTCAGTGTCATTTAAATACAGAAAAAAACCTGTGATGTGTAAAACTGAAGATAATAAGCAGTGTTCTAGAATAACCCCCTTTGCAGTAAACCTGTCATTTCTGCAGACTTCTTTCATTTAACTGACCGTACTAGTATTACTTTCTTGTGAGATTCACTGTATTTTCTTTCCAGCTTCTGGTTTCCATAATACTTTAATGAATTTTGACACTTTTCCCATTTTCTTTCAAAAGAAGAGCACAAAAGCACATATTTCTGCTTATCCATACAATATTGCTATGTTGCAATATTTTGAAAAACTGCCCTTGCAAACAAAACCTCTGCATTGTTTAAGAGGTTTTTTTTTTTAAAAAAAAAATATTATTTGTACCATCATCTTCACCATATTTTCCAATTACTCTTCATGTAAAAAGATAAGAGATAGGTGATACTTGAGTTCCTTTCATTGAGTAAAACAATTAGTAAGGAATACAAAAATTTTTTAAGTCTTTTCTCAAAGGAAAATGGGCTCATGACCCAAGAAAATTAATTTTTCTTCATCTTCTCTGGAGAACTACTGTGTGAAAGCTGATGTACCAGATGGACTGGAGAGCAAAGACAAGAAAAACAGGGTACAGGTTTTAAAAAGTGTTATGCTGAAAAATATGGGAATTGTCCCGGTTTTTACATAAGGGATTCAACATGAAAGGAGATTAGATAGACATGAAAGAAGCCTTTCTGACAAGAAAGAAAACCCTGAGCAGGAAGTGCGTTCTGTAGGAAGTGCTCATGATACACTATGAGGATGCTGAACAGACCCTCCACAATATGGAAATGAAAGAAATCCTGAAAGAGACATTTTTCTTCTGCCTACATTGAAAAGTTCCTGTGCTACCTGAAGTACTGGATCTCCGCAGCTTCATTTGTTTCCACTATCACATGTTCACAAATATTTGGTACATAAACCAAGTGATGTATAAATTACTCATTACACAGAAGACCACATTACAGCAATAGATGTAATATATTAAAAATGTTACATGTTTCACTGCTGTCAAAATAACAAGATACTGTCATGGTTCTATGTTTTTGGTTTTTTTATGGTTTCAGTATTCCACATCAAAACATCATGTAGTGTATGGGGTATTAAAGTGTCACTGCCCCAATTCCAAGCTTTTCAGGTTTGAATCGGTCCCGGGAACTCTCTCTCTCTCTCTTATCTTGTCTGATTTATTCATCTCAATTTCAATTAAATTATATATATTGTGTTATCTTGTACTCCAATATTATAGTAAAATAAGTCTTCCTCCATAGATTGTTGCCGCTGCTTTTTTCCTCCCTTCCTTCCTTCCCATTTTTGTGGGACTGGGGTGGAGGGAGAGGGCAGAGGCCTGTCGCCCCTGTCACGGACATAGATTGATCTGGTCAACTCCGTGACAGATACAAACAGATACTTTAAAATACCCAATAATTTTACACCAAAGCTATGATATTTTTTAAATCACATATACTGGATCCTCTGTGTTTCCAGTCACATAGTAGAAATCAATAGCGCTGCATGTAAGTGCTGGACACTGAAATCCAGATACACCCCTTCCTTCCCAAATGCTCTAAGAGATTTTTCTCTTATTTATGTGTGCTTTGCTTTCCAGAACAGTGAATCTCTTGAATTTTACTGTAGATATCCTTTTCCTTAGAAGTTCTTCAACCTAAATGGGTAGATTGTCCTTGAGTCACAAATACCATGAGGTGCATAGAGGGTGAAAAGCACGAGTTTTTGTACCCACAGGTGGGTGTATTTTCATGCACAAATGAAAATGCACCTATGCATTCTTAATTTTTATTATTTGTGCTAAGTTTAAATAGTCAAGATTCAATATTACATGTATCTAAGTAAGACATGATAGCTTTACTAACAGCTCAAAACAAAGCTAATTCACAAAGAACAGCATTTTTTTCTGTTCCAGAAGATCATGAGAAATAAGAAGAAAAATGTTAAATATTCATGGGAAGAAAGCTATTGTTTTCTCACAGTATAATGGTGCGTTTCACAGACAGATATAGTTTAATCTCATTGGACAACCCTAATATTTTAATATTTAAAATACAGTTGTAATTATAATTTCCCTGTGGCCATTTATGGCACAGTAGGAACACAAAATGGGACATAACATTTTATCACCATGAGGTTGGCGTAACTTTTGGAATTCTGGTGTCAATGGTTTACGGGCTGGTTTGGCCCAGTTCTGTGAGCAGCGGGGCGGAGGGATTTCGCAGAATTTGCGCCTCCGGAAAAAACGGAACAGGGGACTTCAAAATAATTAAAAAAAGTGGCAACGATCTGAGGAGAAACAAACTAATTTACTAAATACATTATCGGAATGCAAGATAGCACACTATAATACAATATAATTAGAACTGAAGCCAATAAATCAAATATAATGAGAGAGAGAATGTCCGAAAGGTGGACAGGCCTCACCATAAAGCTGAGGTGAGATGCGCAGTGCAGTTGAGCAGCAGGGAGACAGGAGGAGAGCCAATGAAGAGGAGTGGACTAGAAAGAGCGCATCAGGTGACCTTGCCAGGAGATCTGTCTCCTCTCCCTGACCGCAAAGTCCCCTGGGGAATGTAGTTCTTCTCTTCTGGGCAAGTACCCAGGACTTGAGTATTAACAGTTAAACTCCCAGTGCCCCACATGATGTTACGATGTGGAATATCGCAAACCAAAAATTACAAAACCATGACATCTGGTAAGGTCTCAGTGCTCCTCAGTAAGACCAAGGCACCACTTCAGTGATCATACCACATCCACTGTGCATGTAATCTGTGGCTCTGCAGCAGGAGTGTAGTATGAATAATGTACCACGTCAAGAAAGAATAAGATCTGGCCTTGGTTTTTAGTGTTTAACACAACCTGTTACACAGCTTTACACTATTTACTTTCATCACAGATATTTCAATTTCTCTTCCTTTTATCTTAATCTTTTCTACTTCACTTAAGCATGCATAAACATCAGAAAGAACAATCTTTACAGAACATGTAAGAAATTGTATCCTCTAATGTCTCATTTAATCTTCCTCATTTAGCTCTAAATAAATGTCTGGATTTTAAGATTTCTTTTTCAAGTTTTACATTATGCAGAAATAAATACGTAGCCAATATCTTTTATTCTAATTATGAAACCTATCCTATTTGATGTATTAGTATCTCACTGATTTCAGTCACTAATTCCCAAGTTAAGTATTTCACACACACTATGCACATTTATTTTGATAAGGCATCAGCATTTTCAGCCTCTTTCAAATAAGGAAAATACTGATCTTTGTTATTAATACTTAAAGCAAATGAAACAAGTAGCAGGCTACTATACAAACTTTCAGACATGGAAAAAGTTTAATATAAAGTATATCTAAGTATTAAGAGTACTGAAAGTAGAGAAGAAAATAGGAATTGATGAAGTGTTTTCTAGTAAAACACTTTAATAGTTACATCATGTAGGCTAAGCCCAGGAGATATCTTAAGTCCTTTTCCAGCACACAGGAACTACAGGAACTAATTTAATTTCGAGTGCACCTTTCAAAAGTACACAGAATCATAAGAAAACAAAAAAGAAAAGAAGTTAAAGAAAAAACACAGTGTTTAAATTTTCATAGTCCTATCTTTCACTGAAAAGCTTCCTTAAAGTAAAACCAAGCTGCCTTGTAGTGGGTATACTCCAAATTGCAGTAGGATTGATAAAGTTTTTGGTAGGAAGAAAGCGCACACATTTCTTACAGCAAAATTTTTAAACACAAGTTTTGATTGCTTGATATATCTATGCCTTTCACCTTCACTCACTGTTTTGAGCAGGGAGAAGTAAAATTAGGCTACTGCAAGAACAGAAATGTTTCAACAAACAAGTTGTGTTTTTGGAGGTATTTGGACATAACACTTCTTTATTCATGTCTTTGCATCCAGCCAGTCCAACAGCCTCCCACTGCTATTAGCCCTCAAATCCTATAATCTATGCTAAACACACACCTAAATAGTAAAATTTCCATTGAAGTTTTCCAGTCTAGGAGACCACTGAAAACAGCTGAAAAGCATTTATGGCAGCAGATCTCAAGCACAGGCATTATGCCATGCTCTGCTTTTGTCTTCCAGCCATCTGTTAGTTGTTTACACAGCACCGTTGCTAAAACACACTAGAATGTTTCCAAATTTTACATATTCTGTCCTGCTTCTCTTAAATTGCATCAGGCAGGGCATGGTGGGAGTGGTCGATAATCTGTGCACTCAGGTACTTAGAACATGGACAGAGCAAGTTCATAGATGTGCTAAGAGTTCTCCAGCTCCTGCCAGCACTGATTATCCTAAAAAACCAGAAATAGTGGCTTCTGAATACCTAAATTCAATATAAAAAGCAAAAATATTACTCACTAGGGCAAATTTTTTGTTGAGGATCATCTGCTCCACCAGTGATGACTCATTGTGGAAGAGATGAGGCTGCATGTGACTCCACATATGGGGAAACCACCAAAACTCATCCACAGACCTCAACAGCAGGTCATCACCTTCATCTTCCTCCTCAGTGCCTGAGGAAAAAAAAAAAATAATAAAAAAAAATCATTGAAGTATACGTTATGATCTTACAAGTGTTTGAAGACGTAAGATGGAAATTAGTAGAACAAAATTTGACTTTCCAAAGTACTAAGGATTTTAAATGTTTCCAAGTACACATTCCTCTCCCTGAAGTAACCATAGCCAGGTAAAAGATTGGGTGATGTAATCTTTTCACAGCATTTTGAATGTATAGTACTGTCCTCCTATTCATGTGCTCTACCAATAACATTAGAAGCTAAGGGACAGAAGTCAGGAAACTGCATACAAGATAGTTTAGGATAAATGAAAAAACTGCAGCTCTTTATTGGTATTTATTCTCCAATCAAACTCCTTTTCCCTTTGTTACCTATGGTATGTTTACAGCAGCCTTTTGAAAACATTTTGCATAACACAATTGTTTTATCCTCCTTCTAATTCTTGCCATTCCAGTTACAACCTGTTCAGAAGTTCCCAGAAACCTGCATGTTCAAAGGTACCCAAAAGGTGCCTGGAGCTCACCGAGTTATTTCTCGGTCCTTGGATCTGCCTTTTCAGGTGCTCTCCTCATCTGTTCCTAATGATGCGGTGCCCTGCAACAGACCCTGCAGCAATTTCTAATCGCTATGCTGATTAATAGGAATTGTCTGGGCAGCAGCATGTAGCTGTGTTGCTCTCCAAGACCTCTCATGCTACAACTACATCAGTAAATAAGATGGTGACAGACCTGACCCTGAGCCAGCTGGCCAATTTGATGCTCACAAATTCCAGTCAGCAAGAGAAGCAGCTGCATCCCAGCAACGTGCTGGGAACAGGTCCTCCCCCTACTCCCTCCTAGAGTGCACACAGGAGTGTGGGGCTGGCCCAGACCAAGATCACTTCAGAGATTGTTCCCCCAACTCAACAGCAATGACTATTGCCTTCAGCAACATGCCTGCTTCTCAGCTCTAAATAATTTCCTAGCGGAGTGTCTCTGACAGCACTTCAGGGATGGGAAATGCCAGCGTACTGATCTGACAGATCAGGACAGATGCACCCCAATCCCTGAGCCCAGATACTTAAGTCTAGCCCCAGTGCACTTTTATTGATAGGCTAGTCCTGTCAAAGACTGCAGTATTTAAATAATTCCTTAATGGGTTGCCTTATAAAGACTGTATGAGCCGAACTTTGAAAAACTACAACTTAACAATCTTCACTGTGTGTCTGTCTGCTTCTACGCCATTCATTTCTACTCCTTACAAAGAAATCAACACAGTTTACAAATCCTCCTTCTCTTAGTATTTTGTAATACTCTTTTATTTTCCATTCTTTCAGCCTCTGTTTTCTCCATCAGTAAGGCCTTACTCTCACTAGCCCTATCAGCTTTCTCCTTTTTCCTCCAATGAACCTTATCAGACATGCCTTCGCTGTTGCCAGTGTTTAGTTCCTCAGAAGGAACTAAAATAATGAAGGAAAAACAGAGGCAGACATATATAATGATGTATCAATACCTGTAGGATCATTAGATTTTTTGACTCCATATGAGTCTACCTGGCCTTATGTCATGTTCACCTGCTACCAAGAAAAGAAACAGGAGTGGTTAAAGGTTGCAAAATAGCCATTTCAGGGAAAAATAATAATAATAATAATAATAATGTTTCTTTGAGAAAAGAAGAAAGCCCCAGCAAGAGACGGGCTGCAACAAATATAGGTTCAACTCATTGAGCTTACAGCTGGTAACTGGGTCAGTTTGTACTACAAACTTGCAATATCTTTGCCAGATCTTGGTCAACCAAAATAACAAAACCCACATGCAGTATCTGAGCTGTCAACTGAAACAAAACAAATAGTCTTGAAAGTACCGTTGCCTGCTGAGATACTGGCAGGTAATAGGCTTAGCAGCCAGGATGTTTCTGCCAGGCCATTCTAGACATGAGAAAGGAAGAGGAAAGGCTGGGAGTGGATGGAGAAAGTGATGCATTTAACGTGTGGAAGTTAAGGTACTGTTAGTCTCTTTGAATTGTGCAGGTTACACCTGGAAGGCAGAGGTCACTGCAAGTCTAGCTGATCTCTGCTGAGCCCAAAAGAAATCTGTGGAGGGACAGTGCTTCTGTTCAGCTTTGAGCTCTAAGTAACAGACTTCTTAACATGGCAAGTAATTGTGACCAAGGTACACAGCTAAGCACAAGAAGAGTTATGCACTTCCATCTTCTATTCAACACGCACAGCAATCAAGCCCACTCAAGTTCTTTGTAACTCCAGTTGTGAATAAATCCTGTTTTTTTTTTTTTTGTTTCCTATGTTATCTTTTCTATTTTCATATTAACATCCTTGAACTATGACACGACCTTGTATTGTCTTTTGACTCTCTTTCAGGCTCTGATGTTGTCCTATTTTTCAAGTACGCCTTTTCCTATTTGTCAGTAGAAACCACCTGCTTCTTCTCTATCAAATCCTAATTGATACCTTAACTTTTACTTCTTTGTAGTTAAGTATGAAGAAGTGGTTTAAGTATAAAATTATTTTAATGGATAAAATGTATTACTATGGTATCTCTACAGTAGAGGTCAAACTATCCAGACAGATGAACTTTGGTTGATCAACAGATTGCTCAGTAAAATCAACAGAACATTTCATTTGATTAGAGCCATTTATCACAACAACAGGTCAAAAGGAACTGAATAAAAGGCAAGGAGGAACTCAATCTATTCTGCAGCGCAGACTTTACTAGAAATTTCAGATTCTTCATCCTGAGATGTTTCTGTACCACCTAAATTCTCCATGCATTCTATGCATGGATGCTGTGTAAAATATTAAATTCACCTACGTGCTCCTCTCCCTCCACTTCCTGGGACAGGTTCTGCAGCAGTTCTCTAGATGAAATTTCTTGTCCTTTGAAGTATGAAGAAACATTAAGAGAGTTTATTTCACTCTTAGGACTGATTTCACTGTTATCCAATGACACACATGTAAGATGTATAAATCCTACAAAAAACTGTCATCCCAGACTGGACTGGCTTTAAGTTCTCTTGGTCCTGTGTCCAGGCTTGTCCTGGCTTGTGGGAGGAAAAGGAACATTCCTCTTTAGTCTTTGTAGTCTTTTTAGTCTTTAGTCTTTATAGACTCTATCTACATGATTAGTTTCACAGAGACTACAGCTCAAACAAAGGGTTAATCCAGAATAGCAACTTTAGAAGAAAAATATTTATTTTATATATCACACAAATTATGTCCCAAAGAAACATGGAAGAAAGAACATCATAGTACAAAGAACACCACCAAAATGAAAGTAATTTTAGTTTTCCATTCTTACCTGTGTGATAAAATTTCCCTGAAAATCCCAGATTGAAAGTAAAATTTGTAATCTGAGTTCTCAAAAGATTCTGAGTGTCAAGCAAAGCCTGAAAAATAAACCAACATATAACTGTAGAAAACTACACTTGGTACAGAAATTAAATATAACAATATAAATAGTTTTAAAGGCATACATCTTTCCTTTTTTTTTTTTTTTTCTCTCTATGTAAAAGTAGCTCTTTATAGATTACAATGATATATTTTGATTATCATTAAACGATTAAAGACAGCATGCAAACTGCATCATTTCTCTCATAAACATGACTATCTACTAAATACTGCCCTGGATAATTAGATTGGGAAACAAAGGCATAAAAAAACTTTCCCTGATAAATCAATCTGAGTTATCACAGCCAGGACCAAAATTCCAATCTCTTGTGTCCCAGACCACTGCTCTAATTGCTCGGGTGAACAGCATTTATTAGAGTTATGTTTCTCTAGATCAAGTCAAGTAAACACTGCATTTTATTCACATTCACAAAAAAATCCAGAAAGACAGAAAGAAGCTAAATTAAACTTATTCCACAACAAAGAACTTAATCCTATCCTCAAATTCTGACTCACTTCTCAGACAGTTATGATACTGTCTGTCAGCATAAATGTACTTTCACTAAATTAGTACAAACAAAAAACAGCATGTAAAAGGAAAGGGAAAAGCTGTTACTCATCAGATACAGCTTCAGCGTTTGATTTCAATATGCTCTTCTTGATTTGTCACTCCCAAGATTTAAAGATTACTTCAAGGAGTTATCTCCCCAGATTCTTCTACTCTTCTGTTGTTCACTATTTCAGTTCTCCAAATGTAACAAAACCCAGCTCCCCGATATAAAACAAAAATCACACAAAACAACAACAAATATCTAGAAAGTAACAACAAAACTGAAGAATAAACAGCCTCCTCTAGAATGACACTCAGAATGCACATTCCTTTGCCTACTTTCAGGTGAGCATTTGATAGCTGCTTTTTAAAGAGCACTCGAGTTTTCAGGATTTGAGTGCACACAGCACAGCTGCAGGACCACGACAGCACACACACACACAGGAACAGGTACTTGTGCCGACTGCTAAGTAGTAATGCCTTGGAAAGAAAGGGAAATTTTTATGTCAAAGATCAGCAACGAGTTTTCAAAGGCAGCACTGTACTACCACAGTAGTAATAAAGTTATTAATAATAATACCACTGTCAAAATTAAGAACCTCTGAGCATGTTGTGAAATGCTAAGAATTTAAAAATCACAAAAACCATCAAAATAATGGAATATTTTAAAAGGTACAAAGGTTGAGTAGGTATGTCAAGCTTGTTTCCTTGAACTATCCTACCTACAACACTACAGGGATAAAACCTAGGAAAAGATGACATGAACAGGAACTCTCCTGCACCCAAACTAAAAGCAGCCTGAAGGAAGAAACAGTCATCCCCATCAACAAAATGACCACAGCATGTATCCCTGTTTCTGCTCTGCTCTCCCTCTGCAGTGCTGAGCCTTTCCACCTACCCCCACTGGGAGACAGCAGGAGCACAAATGCAGGCACTCTCCAGTCCTCTTACTACCCCGTTCATCACTGATCAAACAGCCCATCGGTTCCATTGCAGCAGCACGGCTGGGAAAGGCACAGGGTGAGGCCATGGCCTGAGGCCTCAGCAAGCAGATAATGCTCTGCCTGGTTCTGGGAAGCAGGTGTCTGAGGAAGCCAGTTAGTAGCAAGAGGAGAAAGTCCTTTTTGTCCTCATCCTGAGGGGCTACAGAACTGAATCTTGCTGACATGGCAGACAGAATGAGTGCTATCAATTCTGAGTCATCGTTAGTGCTTGCCTAGCTTTTTTTTTTATTTATTTCAGCAGAACAGAGCACTATGAGTAAGCATATTCATTAAATCTACATCCATCACAAAACTGAATCTCTGAAAGAGCTACCACATTTCTGCCTCCCACTTCTAGAGATCTGCTCAGGTCAGGAAGGGCATCACATTGCTTTCCCATCAGTTTGCCTCTCCCATGTCCTCACTGTCCAGCTCCAGCAGCAGCAGTGAGGGAGGCTCCAAGGAACAGCAGCTGTGCAGCAAAGATCATTTTTCACCACAAAGGAATGCCTGAAAAACATTCTGCAAACAACGGCCTTGCTAAAGGAATGAGTAAAATGGAGCACAGAATAGAGATAATTGAAAACCAGCTCAAGACTTCTGAAGTGGAACAAGAGAAATCTTCCAACACTGTAACAAAGGCTTTTGCACAGGCTGATGGCAAAGATCACTGGGGAGACTCCTCATTCTAACAAAAGGTAGCAAATCTACAGAAGATATTATTAAAGCCATCCTTGAGCTGCCAAGAACCGATTCCATGAAAATTTTACCTTCTGAGGGAGACATGCAGTTAAAAACATGGGAGGTATACCGTACAGCTACATGCTTCTTATGTTAACAGTATGCAACTTTGAACGTGAAATTCTGAGTACAGTTTGACAGCAAGATGACATGAATGGGCTACAAAACTCTTTTCCTCTGAATTGAGTTCAACAGGCCCCAATGGAAGAACATAACAGACATTTAGAAACTTCCAAAATATTATTCTGAAGGTGTCTGCACACCAGGGAAGTAGGCTCCTCAGCAGCCCAGCAGGTAGGCAGATCTTCAGATCTTCCTGAACCGTATGACTTTCAAGGATTTTAGGGAAAAAAAAACCAAAAACAACAACACTACATTCACGGTGATAAAAGTTTAGTCACACAGGCTTTGGGATAAAGCACAGTCCCAAATGAGCAATTCTGACTGATGAGTATTTCTAAAATTTTAATAACAAATGTATTTCCTTAAAGCTATCTGCCCCTCACAGAAAACTCTGTAGAGGACTACCCTGCGCAGCCTCTAGCAAGGTTTCATTTAAAAATAAATTCTTTATATTGCATTTACTGCCATGGAGAATCAGCTTTTCAACTATGAAGCACTGGGAACAATTTTTGAGCTGAAGGCCTTATCCCTTACCTTTCTAACAACTTCTCAGCTTCTGAGTCCCAGTCTAATCTCCAGACAATGGAACAACAGAAAAGAAAGAGAGAGACTAGAAATGCTCAAGAAAGGCTGTTCAGAAGGAGTTTGCTGCTGCAGTTCTGGGTATGCTGTAGCCACCGTGGCTGATAGGACAGCCATGACTCCAGGTTCTCAATCAGCGGCTAGGAGCAGGGTAGGAAAAAGTCATGACATCTCCATAATAATATAACTCAGCGCTTAGTTAGTTCTTCACTGGGAGTTGGTATTACTGGTGTAACTAGCACCTTCTCCCATTGACTGCCTGGGGGTCATCAGTCACAGTAGGAAAGCTCTGCTTCCACTCCTCACTGATCTCCTTCCATCACAAATTACACAAACCTCTAAAGGAGATCTGGATTTCACTTTCTACAGAATGAACTTCAAAAGTGATCTCTCTGGTTTTTTTTTTGGTCATGTTATTTCCATTAAAATCAACAGGAGATGTTCTGCTAAATCTAACACCGCTGTTTGAAAATGTATCAACTGATAACCAACTGCATATCTGCTCACCTGCTCCATCCGCAGAAGGAGGGCACAGCCCTACTGTGAACCATCTTTTGTACAGATAAGCTGAGATAACATTTGAGTTGTCATGCCTATGATTATTTTCTTGGTAACTTGACATTTTACTAATCTTTCAGGTTCTAAAAACAAAATGTTAAAACTCAGGAAAAATATATAGTAGCAGATGGCAGGGACTGTTACTGTGAGTTTCTACCAGAAACAGAAAGAAGTAAGGGTGAGGAAGAGCCTGAAATTTTATTTCTAATCCTATTCTATACACTGAAGGTAAGCTGGTGATATTTTCTTTATTTTACAATTGTTTTACAAAAAGCCCCTCTGGGTATGAGCTGTTATATAAATATGCTAGTACCAAAGATTGTGTTTTAAAAAACATCCAATAAAATCTTTCTGTTTATAAATAATTACTTACTCCATTTGTTATACTTCTACTGGTACTGTAAGGAAAATAAAATTGCTGGCTGTGTAATCACTATTACATGTACAGCTACAATGCAGTAGTTAATTTTAAACTTTTCCTAGCTCACACATTAGGTTTAGGAAATTTATTTTGCCAGCAATCAAATGTGAGAATTCAATATAGGATGAGAGATCCCTTTGTTCACCAGTAGTCCAAAACAGTCTCAGAAAGAGGCCCTGTTTACAATCCAAGCAATAGACAAAAAATGTTCTGAGAGTAAGACAGAGCTCTTCTAGTCCTTGCATCTGACATGTTTATAGTATAACAAAAGGAGAATAAAGAATCACAATATGTTGTAAACAAAGTCAGATTCTCAGGTGATTAATCAGCATGATCCCATTTAAGTTACTTCAATTTCACTTTTGATGAAGCTTCTAAGCAAACATAAGCTGCTATAATTGCCAATGTTATGTTATCAGTCAATACCAGTGAGGAACTTAGTTAAACAAGAGTTTAAGGGAAAATGTGTTCTAAGATCACAAATGCAACAATAGAAGCCAGGAGAACTGTTTCTGAATGAACATGAAAAAGTATGAAAATTCCTGCCTTTGTAAGGATGACCTCCTTTCTTGAAAACTAAATTTTTAAAAATCACTTTTTATTCAGAAATTTCTACTTCGTTTACAAAGGAAACAGCTTTATTTCATTTTTCTCACCTTGTAGACAGGACAAACAGAGGCACAGACTGATGACAATAGGTTGTCAAAAGATTTCAAGCTTTTTCTCAAGTAAATCAGCAGTAAAGCCAAGAATAAAACTCATATTGCCAGAACTTGCTTCCCATCTCTGCAGTCAGGAAACCATTCTTCCTCCTGTTCTCAAAATGCCTCTTCACATGAGTTCCCATTATAGCCTGTTATGGAGATGTCAGAAGTGTCAACTTGCCTTCAGTAAACAGACGGTAGTAATTTCTTCAACATCAACAAAGTCTTCTATCCCAAACATCTCAGCTTATCAAATATATTAATCAAGAATGCTTTAGTCTTGTTTCATGAAGAAGGAACTATTTTGTGCTTCTGTAGTCATATCAACATATTTCTGACCATTTTTTCTACTCAAAAGCTGCTAAAGAACTCAGACACTTGAAAAGTAAAACAGTTCATAACTGTTAATTTTTCTTGTACTACCTAGATTTTAACTAAGTTAGCAAAAGGTAGACATAGCTTCAAATGCTGCAGCATCAAGACACCAAACTTCAATTCAGAACATTTTTCCAAGTCAGTAACAAAAGGAAGAAAGACTGGCAGGGAAAAATCACAACACTGAGCTATCTCCTCCCTCATTTTTTCAGAAAACAAATCTCTTTTCAGGAACATATACTTTGCTGTTTCACATACTATCAAAGGAGTCATTGAATTACAAATTATTTTGCTTCTTTAATCATACTGGCTTTTTATTAAAGGCAAAGACTTTTTGAAAAGTTAAAACAAATTGGTATGAAGTGTAACGTGAAAGCACAGAGTTAAGTAGTGAAGCACCTTTTTAGGTGCCTGGATGCAGAAGTAGTTTAAACTTCTTTTAAAGCACCGTGCTTCAGCAATTCAACAATCACTACTTGAAACCTCCCATTTGTATTTCGGGGTCTGCCTTACCATCTTTTGCATTCCAGTCCTAGGCTATGAGGCGCTAGCAAGGTGTGCAGAGTTAGACGTGAGACAGCCCAGCACAGTCCATACCAGAGACAAACTGCCTCTTGTTTTGGGGTTTGCTCTGGCACTTCTGAGATTTATAGAATAAAAGGAAGGACGGACATGCTGCCTAAAGGGAGAGAGCAGTGAGGGAGGAGTAGGGATCCACAGGAAATGTTACAGCAGTGTGATAAGAAGCTGAAAGTGAGCCCCAGTGATGCGGTGACAGCAACCACTGAGGAACTACGGCAGTGAAGGCAGCAACAAGAATCTGGGATCTATGGAGGCAATGGAAGGCAGCACAGCAAGGAGAAACATAAGGCAGTGTCAATAAGGGTCCATCCCACATGGCTGAGAATCATTATTTTATTAGACAGACTATTTTACTTCTGAGAAAAAACATTTCCCTCAAGATACATTATGTATTTTAGAACATCATTAAAATTCAATGTCTATTCTTTCTGGATTTCCAAGATTATCATTCTGACACCTATTACCATAAACATTTAATCTATGCAGGAGAAAGAATAATTGCTTTGGGTATAGCAGGTTTATCTGAAAAATATTTTGAATACCCTTCAGACAAAAGGAGAAGAATGATTACATTTTCTCTTTGCATTCTATTAACTGTGCTGTGCTACAGAGAGGGTAAGAGACGAAAACAAAAAAAAAATCTTCAGACTTTCCAGCAAAATGTTCAGATGCCAGAGACCATAAATTATAAATAGACTCTAAACTGTGTGTGGAGAGGATACTGCTCTACAGTTTGGCAGAAGCAAGTCATCTAATAGGACACAATCCAGCAGAGGTATAAAGACTGCTGAAACAGAGCTGGAAAAACTAAACTGATTATAATTATGTTGAAGTTTATAACATAGCATATTCTATGTGAGCTGAAGACAACTATGCTTGCTATTTTGTACAAAATATTAAAAATTAGGGAAATAATGTTTCTTAAGATGCAGTGACTTAAAGAAAAATTATTCTCTGAATTCCAAAATTTGATTCTAGATTTTGAAAAGTCTGCCAGGTCCCTTAAAAATAGGACAATTTAATTAACAGTTTGAAAGTACCATATGCCAGCAAGAAGCCTATTTACAGAGAACCATGGCAGAATTTAAAACTAAAAATGTGTGCAAAAAGTCTTTGGAGGAGACTAAATCTTATTATTTAAAAATTAGTATGGTTTACTGACAGCTAGCTTCTACCTTCAGCAATTACATTTTTAAATTATCTAACAGAAATGCCTTACAGCCCAGGTGTTTAATGTGCAGGACAGGCAAAGCTGTCATTGATTGCATTAGGTGGGACTGTGTGTCCCCAGTCATCCACTTGAGGAGCTTAACTATATATAACATAGATTTCTATAGGAGATTTCCTATAGTATTACGGACCATATTCGACAAGTAAGGAAGTTGGTGCAAATCTTTTCAATAAATTCTATAAACACCACTAACTCAGCAACCCAGCTGCTCTTCAAAGCATTAATAAGATAAAAGAGAAGGATGAAGCCTGATGATGTGCGTTTTGTTGCTTTTTTTTCAGTATCCAGTATGAGACACTGAATCTGATTTTCAAAAAATTCAGGAGAGACCCCTACAGTTTGTATGCATAGGTGCTGTAACTGCACAAACATGCAATCCTGATTATCAGAGATAGGGATCCGATTTTGATATCCTCTAAAGAACACCAAAAACAAACCAACCAACCAGTGACTTCTGATGCAAGTCATCTGAGATAACATTTTCCAAAGTTTTCCATAAGAACACAATTTTAATGTTGCTGGGACTTCATTTGGATATTTTTTGTATCATGTAAAAACAACCCTGATGATGGCCCAATTATGCACTTTCAAGTAATTAGGCTCTTTCATCCCAGATGTATCATTTATGCAATCAAGAGATTTCAGAAATACTTTTGACTAAGTTCTATCACCAGCTTTCACTTCTTGGAGGTTGAGATAGCAGCTAATGAGAATAAGCTAATTATGACAAGGTAAATTGAAGATTTTAAATACTTGGTGCCAATAATATTTAATAAAGTAATGTAATTATCATGCTGTTTTCAGGATTCTGCATGGAATTCTGCAATTAGTAGCTCTTAATTAAACTGTACTTTGATGAAAGAGGTGACTATCACTAAACAGCTAAACGATCTCATTATCCTACAGATAACTGAAATAAAGCCCTGCATTTCTTTTAATTAAAAGTCAAAAAACCTAGGCCAATTGAAGTAGGGTATCTATTAGTTCTACTAGTCCATATGATATTTTTCCTGGATTTTGGTCAGACAATTCAATGGAATACTTACCGGTTCTTTCATTCACAGCTCATGAAACAGCACGTACAAAAAAGTAAATTCTCAGAGTATAATACAACTTAAACTGAGAGCAAAGCAACTCTAAAACACATTTAACATCTCCTTGTATTCATCCAGTTAAAATTCTTGTGATCTGATGATTTTTGTTGAACCAGTCAGTGTAACTGGAAAACAAGGTCTGTTACCCACAGTACAAGAATTTAGGCAGCCATGCCACAAAACAGCTCACACTGTTCAGCTGCCTCAGCTCTGAGCATGACTGGCCATCGCTTAGTGTGACAGAATAGATCAGCTCCTATTCCAGTTCACTTCTTGGCAAATAATGTTGTCAATTTTGCACAATATTTTGTCAATGATATTAGAACATCATGGCTGTCCAATGGGTTTTTAGTAACCCAGCTCATTAGCACAGGTTAAGGAATGGCCTGCTGGAGATTAGCTCTGCGAAGGACCTGGAGGTCCTGGTGGACAACAGGATGGCCATGAGCCAGCAGCATGTCCTGGGGTGCATTAGAAAGAGAGTGGCCAGCAGGTCAAGGGAGCTGACTCTCCCCCTCTATTCTGCCCTGATGAGGCTACATTTTGACTACAGTGTCCAGTTCTGGGCTCCTCAGATCAAAAAAGGCAGGGATCTCCTAGAAGGAGCCTGGAGGAGGGCCACAAAGATGATTAGTGTCCTGGAGCACCCCCTGTATGAGGAAAAGCTGAGTAACCTGGGTCTGTTCAGCCTGGGGAAAAGATGACCAAGAAGGGATCTGATAAAAGTTTACAAATATCTAAAGGAAGGTGGGAGGCAAATGGATGAGGCCAGGCTCTTCTCAGCGGTGTGTACCAACAAAGCAAGGAGTAATGGACTGCACATGGAAAGTTCCATACTAAGACACAGAAGATCTTTATGGTGGGCACCATAAAGGGTGCTCTTTAGGGTGACAGTGCACTGGAACAGGTTGCCAAGAGAGGTTGTAGAGTCTCCTTCTATGTAGATATTCATGACTCGTCTGGACTCTTACCTATGCAATCTATTGTAGGGTACCTGCTTTAGCAGGGCAGTTGGACTCAATCTCTTGAGGTCCTTCCAACCCCTGTGACTCTGAGATTCTCAGAAAGGACACAAATATTACTCAAACTCCTAATACTGTATTCATTGTCAACATCATGTTTGTCTCTTATTTAATGTTTCCTCATATGCCAGCTCCAGCTTTAGCTTTTACTGCTGCCACCAGACACAGCAGTCAGTGTTTGGCTGAAGGAGGAGGGCTGCTCCCCAAGCAGGGCTGTGCTTCACACCATGGACTGGCCACCACCTTCCATAAGGCAAAGTGTGTGCACTCCTATTCATCACACACTGCCTGGTTCAGGTGCTAGAGGCCCTTGCACCCCAGCATGTGACTCTGTACAGCCACTGGATTATGAAAATATCCAGAAGATTCAATACTGGAAGAACTTCCAGGCTTCTTTTCTCAGCAGAAGGGACCACAGTGGCCTCACAGAGCAGCAGCTATCATTACATCGACCCCATTCACATGCATGTCAGTGGCTGTATCCAAAATGACAGTGATTTTAGAGATGCAAGTTAGATTTCAGATCCACCTTTTCACTCACTGCTGGCACACAAAACAAAAAATTTTTGTCATAAAACTTGTTTTCTTATAGAAATTTGTCTCTGAAATCTACTCTTATCATTCAGTAGTTTGCATTTCATCCCACAGTGCCAGCTGAGGCTTACCTCCCCTTTGGGTTTCAAAAGCCCTGCCTTCCTTTTCCACCCTGTCCCCCACATCCTATCTAGAAAAATAAAAGACGGTCTGCACTATCACTACTTTCCAGTCATAGACTGACGTGCCAGGGGACGTCAAAGCAAAGGGACAAAAGCAGAGCTCACTGAAATCTATTTTGGTACGTGCATTGATCCTCATACATCCTATTCCACTGATTTCCTGGCATCTAGGAGGAATCCAACCATCCTTGAGAGCTGTCCATATCTGTCGAGTTGGAATGAAACTGGCAGGCTCAAAAGTTGTTGGGTTGATGGATTGACAAAGGCAAAGAGAGCCATCATAAATGATTTTTTCTGGAAAGGAAAGTTAAAGTACGGTGTCACTATTGCGTACATCAAGTACCAACCATCTGTGAATACAGCCTTGTGAACAAGCTTCAATCTGATTTATTTTGTCAGCACTAGTATTCTCTGAATCTCAGTGTTGGACCCTGGATAAACATGGATTGAGCTGCCTCCTAAGTTGAAAAGCTTGGCCTTCTTCAGTAGAATTTTAAATAAACAGGATTTTGAAATGTTGACCAAGTTATACTGACAAACACAGCTCAACAGTGGGTGGTATTTATCTGTTTTTCTAGACCATACAAACTTTAAAGCATATAAAATTTTACAAGACTTTTCCAGTAATTAGAATCAACTAACACTAGCTACAATTGCAAAATAAATTGCTATGTGTTCACAGTAAAAGTCGAATCACGGGCTAAGGAAGAACACGCTGTAATTTAGATAGCTTGAAAAATAATACTGGACATTGCATACTGTTACCAGACAAAAAGAGAGAGAGGTCTGGTGTTCGCCACATTATACTTTTTTTTTTCCCCTTAAGGGTTTTAGACAAGCACAATAATATTGGTGCTAATACTTTGTTTAACATCTTAGAGAATAAAATAAAGCACAAATCAACGAAGACTTGCACTCTCTTCATTCAGATTACAAATAGCCTGTTGCTCGCCCTGCTCAAACAAGTGTAGCAGAGCTAGCACACCACTGTCATGCAGAATAAATGAACCATACCATGGGCTGGGCAGCATGCAGATGTTACAGCCTACTCAGAAATATATTTCTTGTTCCTCCCCCAGCGGCAGCAAATAGATGTCCAAGCTGCTCTTATTGTCTTGCCTATGCAAAAATCTTTATCTACTCACCTGTCCATCTCCCTCCCTTGTCTTGGATGAGCTGATGTATAAAGACTTTTTCCCTCCTTCTTTTTATTAGTAGTTTCCAAGTTGCTGAGTGAACTTTCTCTGTTACGTCAGCACTGGTATCAAATAATTGGTAGAAAATGAATAAGCAGGCAAGGAAGGCTGGCACAAAAGAGCTGACAGAAAACACAGGGCTTGAGAAGAGTTATGATTATATGTTGTCAACACAGAGAAGACGTAAGAACTTAAAATAGGGTAATCAAAATTTGGACAGCTTCATTGACTCCTACATAGCACCTGGTCTAGGAGAAATACTTCAGCAGAGATAAAAAAAAAAAAAAAATTAAGATCTTGTTTGAAACATGGGACAACTGGTAAGACAAGCATAAGGGGATTATTTAGTTTGAATAGTTAATGTATCTCTTCTGGTTTTGCATAACTGGTCTCATTTCTAAAGTACAAGATTATAGAAACTAGATGTAGGTAGGTAAATATCCCCACCTGACTAAATTCTACACCTAGGGAACTCAAATCGACATACAGGGATCCAAAGCGAGCTTTGCATTTCATTACACTGTAAGAGACTGAGAGTACATATCAGTACAAATTCCCCGCCAATATTATATTGCTTCCATATTTCATCTTCTCTTGCTAAATTTAATTTTTAAAGACTTACATAATCCTTCTAGTTCCTTTCAGATACTACCCTCTGTTCAACTACATGAAACATGCTATTATAAGGAACTTTTACTGGCTGTTCAGCCAAATATCTCAGTGCCTTACATGAAGTAATTCTTATCCACCTTCACTGCTTACAGTCTGCAAACATCTGCAGCCTATTGCTTTCTGCTTTGGTTATCATCACTTGCCAAGTTCCCTAGCCTTTACTTTTTCAGTCCTAACTCAGAAATTTCCTGACTGTCCCGGTGTCTCTGTCTAAGCAGTCTCTAGATGTTTCTAATTCAGTGCTGCAGAAACTGAACACAATATTCTAGAAATCTCTTTGGTCAGAAAGATGAAGTACTTTCCAACTGTAAAATATTATTATTTATTCCCAGGATTACAAACATACAGTCAACCTACTGAATTTCTTTCACTTTGTTTTGTAAGCATGACCATGCAGAATAAATCATGCTGTGGCACTGACATCTCCCAGACTGAATGAGAGAAAAGAATGGACGCTTTCCATGCAGCTGCTCTTGTAAGAGCAGCTACTGAAATACTGTCCCACTTCTACCCTCATTTTTCTCTTTCAGCCATATTGTGCTTTCTTGATACGACTGAAATTCTGCAAAGATGTCAGGGCCAATCTTGATACTGTTTTACAGTTAACTGCTTTGATTTCTATAACTGTCTGCATCGCATTTCAATCTGTTATTTGTGAAAATTTTATTCCATTCCATTAGCAGAAGGAATTGGACAGCAAGCTCATCATTTGAAAAAGCCCAGAATAATTCTTTTAGCTCGTTTGGCAATGTATCTCTACAGTTGTACTTGCATTGTTATTATTTGTATTACCAAAGTACTTTTCACAGCACGCCTTCAGCATGCTCAGAGACTTCATAAAGAAAGTTGCAAACAGAACAAAAAGAACCTCTGACACGAGAGCCTGTAGCGCATGGAAGGCGAGGGCCGTAGAGGGTAGTTCCGGGGTACACTGCCAGTAGGCTGGAAAGCAGTTCCAGCACACAGCCAGTCCTGAATTAGGATGCCATGCATGCCACAGAATGTTAGAATCTTGCCTCAGGTTTAGTGCATTAACGCAGAGAAGTTACTTACTGAGCTTTGATTTCCCTCAACTTCCCTTTTTCTTTTGCTCTCAAGATGCTGTTATTCAGTGAACAACAACAGATAGCCTTGAAAGTACTGATCTTGAAACCCTGAAAAAGCTTTTTCAGCAGAGGCAAATTATCCAGCAGATTTGAATGTCTTACATTGCATACTAAGGTTTCAATATGTCCTGACTCATATTTCACTTTATAAGTTTTAGAATGGCAGGTTTTGCTTTCCTACCATATGGAACAAGCCAAACCAAGCTGAGCTTAGGTTATGTTGACTATATTCAAAGCGTGCAGAATTACATGCGTTCTCATCTCATCCATGAAAACATTCACATGTATTCTTAAATTACAAGTTTCTGAGAAAAGGAAAGGAGACAGAACTTGCTAACTACATGGCTGTGAACCAAAAATGATCACTCAAGTATGGCATGTTGGCTGGACATAAGCATTTGGTGTGGATTTCTCTGTAAGTGAAGACTTATATTCAAGTGTAAAGATATCTCTGGATAACAAACTGTCAAGGGAAAAGTAGAAGCAGTGCAAGAAGGAGCTATATGAGCATAGCTACTTAACATAACTAATACATTAGTAATTGATATAACTTAATATAAGTAATAACTACTTAATATTGAAATAGAATAGCTAAATGGCTCTTACAGGGCACAATTCCATCAATAACAGCAATGAAAATACAAAAGGCAGGCACCACTGGTAAGAAAATTCATTCAGCCTAAGGATGGATATCAAAGCATTCGCTACTAGAGAAAAAGAGAATTAAAAATGAAAAAGGTTTCCACAACTGCTAGAAACATATGGGACTGCACCCATGCTGCACACCTACTGATTTGGGAAATCAACAGTATATTCATAGATACAACTTTCTTGGTAAGTCAGGAAGCGTGCTAATTATAAAAGCTGTGAAGTTACATCAACACCAAAGGTGTAATATTTTTTCAAGTTGCGTAACAGTTAAACTGTAAGACCTGTGACATAGGTAAGCAAAGAAACAGTCACTTAGCAGGGATGTGGGCTGGGAATACAGTACTTTTCCCCCTTAAACATGCTAAGAGTGGTTTAACCTCCGGGTGAGAAAATAATGGGATCAATAACGACCTTGTTCTGAGAATGCTAATGAGCTTCCCAAATGGCAGCAAATCACTATGGGTGGAAGGAAACCCTCTTGCCATATGTCATGTGTGACAGTCCCCAGAGCATTTGCCTTCATTTGGTTATAAAAAGGGAGCTGTAATTCTTTCCTCTATTACTTCCATATGTCAGCTGGTGAAGCTACAACACATTACTTAAAGTAACATTTCAGTGGAAGCACATATATATCTGTAAATTACCACCAAATATCAGGAACTTCCTTTGTTTTTCTCTCTTAATTTTACTATTTACATTACAAAAACTTTAGAAAGTATTGAGTAGAAAGAACATCTGGGAACAGTCCAGCATGTGGAAGAAGCCCCACTGAGCAAATCAGACTGGTAAGATGACCATGATCAAAT
Source organism: Centrocercus urophasianus (assembly GCF_019232065.1). NCBI lineage: Eukaryota > Metazoa > Chordata > Aves > Galliformes > Phasianidae > Centrocercus > Centrocercus urophasianus. The sequence goes on along the minus strand of NW_024884475.1, from coordinate 35,027,722 downwards.
AAACGAGAAGTTATAACAAGAAGTACCTGGCTTCCTCTCCAGCAGAGGCGCTTTCTCCTGTGTCCTTCATTATAGATAATTCCCTTCCAAAAAAGAAATTGATTTTGCCTCAAGTCACCTTCTGAAAACCATATGCTCTCAGAGATAGCCTACCAAAACCCACATGCATTCAAGTAAAACAACAACTGTAGAATATCTCAAAACTTCATTGGCCAGATTCTGGGATTATTTAATTTATTTGTAAATGAGCATTTGGGCAAGTTGTTAAAGATGCAATTTGTGAGCCAGGTCAAGTGAAAAATTCTGCTCAACCACACATTGCCATTAATTCCTTCCTTTATTCCTCTGTAGGTGATCATACTTTTGTTAGAAAAACAATGGCCCACGAGGTAACATTGATTTTACATGGTGCATTACAGATATTTTTAAATGGATACAGATCCCTTGACCAGATATAAACGGCTGTTATGAAAACGTGTCCTTAAGGCAAAGCTCTAGCTTTGCTGCTGAAGTAAAGTAGTACACTGGGCACCAAGGAACTTGCTGGTAAAGGTAAGGCAACTAGAAGGAAACAGCGCGTATCATGCTTAACTAGAAGATGTTATTAGTAGGATGGGCCAGGGAATGTGCAACCAGTAGTCAAACTGGGGTAGAATAGCTTGAAGCACATCATTCTCACCAGCCCTTAAGATCACACAGGATTTACCATACTGACAAGCAGTTTCTGCAGCCCCTTTGACAATAAGAAAAGCTGTAACTGTTTTCTGCCTTCTCTAACTTCTCCCGGACACAGACGGATCATAGTTCACTTATGGGACTGAGTAAAAAAAACAGTTTCAAGATTTAGGTTTGCATGAATAGTGTTACAAACTTTTAAATTAAAAAAGAAAAAAGTTACTCCAGCATGGCAAAAATAAGAGGGGAAAAAGAAAACCTCTATATACAGCTTTATGATTAGTGACCTGCCTTGTCTTTTTGGGATATCTTTTGTCTTAATACTCCAGAGAACCCTGCATTGAGCAGTTAAGTTTCATCGCTATCAGTAAATACAAATGAGGATGTATGGGGAAGCAACACTGTCCTGACCCAACCCTCCCCCATGGGGCACTTGCAAACTAAAAAAATGCTATCCTTCTAACGTTCAAAACTTCAACAGGGTTCCTTTAGAGTAGAAAATACTTAGCTTATTTATAAACCTTGGCCTAAAAGAAGTAGGACAACAGATACATAGAATATTATCTTCAGCAATGATACTTAAATGGCTTTGTGGAAGGCCTCGAATGCTGCTGCACACCAGAAGTGTGAGTGGTACAACTTTGCTGACTCTCACAGGTTCAGTGAGACTAAGAAAAACCACATTTGACTGCTTTTTTCTGCAAAATAATTTTCCAGAAGAAACTCCAAAACGCCATCATGAAAATAAGTGAACAAGATATGAATTCCAGGAAACACTGAACCAAGAAAAGACACCAAATTCATAGAAAGAATGAAATTTGGTTTCTTTATAACAGGTAAAGCGCTACAACTGAAAGCCTCCTCACACTTGACACACCAACATGAATGGATTCTGAGCTAGGAGGAGCATCTGGAGGTCAATCAGCACTTACTTTCTTCCACATTTTTAACCCAGAGCAATGTGCGTTAGCTACACAGCACCCTTTTCACAGCTGCTGTACCTGAGAAATTCTGTAGAATTAAGCAGAACAGTTTAACCAAGTGGTGAGAATAGGTCAATGCAGTTACCCTACTAGGAAAAGAAATACGGCTTTGCAGCTCCAAGGGAGCATGCCAGCACTGCTGTTTGATATGCACATTCTATTTAGGGATTTCATTCTGAGGACACACGGTTACTAAGCAAGGTTTGTGTCTTCCTGCACTTAGTACTGCAGATAAGTACTGTACAGACAGTGCCAAGCCTATTCCATTGGGTTTGGCTGTTTCCAGCTTATGCAAGCGCAGGGTGGGAGAAACAAGCACACCTAGAACCCTCCATCACTACCCTGCTAATCTCAGAAGTGTCACTCTCAAACAGACCTAAGTATCATCTTTCCTATCACTTCTGTGTAGCCTCTATATTCTGAGTAGGGATTTTTACCCAGCTTTGTTTCAAAAGAAAGTGTGCTCCTTTTAAAGTAAGAGCTGGAATGCTGAGCTGCACCTCTATCGGCTTTAGTAAATCAAAATTCACACAAGTTGCTAGTTCAACCAAATTGCTCTTACACATTAAATGTTAAGATGACTGACCGGTAAAATGTTCTACAAGCTGGTAGCAGCTCATAAAACATAAAAGAATGTTTTTTTGAAGTTATATTTTCTTTATCTGAGATCTAACTCTCTATTTCTTCACAGTGCATAATTTTCTACACTGCTATATCTGAAATAATATGCTCAAGAAGTCAGACTTCCTACAGGATCAGCCAGTCACAGAAACACCACCATTTCTACTATTCCCTTTCTTCACTGCTTTTAAGGATATACTTTTTATTTATTATTCCAACCAAGTCAGTGTAAGGTACCACAGGAGCTTCAGATCAAATGAAGACAGAACACATGTGTACACACAGTAAATGCACTGAATAACAGCATGAAAGTAACAGGGCTAATTGATTAGAAATATAAAATGATAAAGCTAAACAAAAGTTCCTAGTAGTTAATTCATGCTGTCATTTAAAAAAGATCTTTTCCATCTCCCCATAGGAAAGATTTACAGCTCAATGCAACTGAATAGACATCTCCAACAGCTCTGATGACATACCTATCATTTCTTTACTGATAACCTTCTGTGCGATCCTATAGATAAAGAAACAATTAACTTGGAGAATTAGGCTTTCTTTTGTGACAGAACTGTTCTGTGCCTTGGCAGTTCAGGCTTTCTGGCACATTCCAGCCGCTCTGCCACAATACACAATATACGGAAGTTTCTCTGAAGCAAATATTTAGGTCATTCCTATGCAGAGGAGTTGAAAAGATATGGCCTTGTATATTTAAAACTAAAAAGCATACTAGTGGAATGCTCTCCCACTGGAATATCTGCTTTCTTTCTACATACGCTACACAGGAGAGAAAGATACTGCATGGGCTTTAAACAACAGTATCAAGTATCATGTATTTAAGCTATAGTGACTACCGAGGACAAATTTGCAAAGTAATGAATAAACAATTACATATTGGAAGAGAAATCTCTGTTGTATTAAACAGGAGATGATCACCAAAATACTGAGGAAATATGATAATGAGGGCAAAACTGGATTTGGAACACAAAATGAGATTCATCTGATCAAGTGCAAATGTTTAACCTTGATCTTAGCCACCCTAGGAATATTTTGTGAGCAAAAGAAAAATATCAGGTTTTAAGGTGCAATTAACTTAATCAGTGTCTGCCTAAAGATATTTTTCTATGTTGTCTATTATGGGAAGACAGAGGGTTAGCTCTACAGATGTATACTTTATAAAACTCAAAATCTGGGCAAAATGTCAGACTGCGAGTGATGGAAGCTAAAATGCTATGAATTTACTCTTCCTGGCTGAATCCTCTGTGCTATCAGTACACCATTTGGCACAGATGATATGAAAGAATCTCACTAGGTGGACTGCTCTTGCAGTCCAAATGCACCAAGTCTAATGCCAAAAACATTGTAAGTTCGAGATTCTATTTCCCAAACGTGAGTCTCCTAATCAATGTATTGCTTAAGTGCTCACAAGATAGAAAAAAGAAAAGAAAAGATTACATCTCTCTCAAAAATGTATATGGTTAATATGAAAGCTTTTCCTTGGCAATTATAGAAGAGTAATAAGAAAATACAAGAAGTATCTATCATACTATTTTCAAGCGTTAATATGATTCCATTTGTGCACTGTTTGTTTAATATGTTACATGAACAAAAATGCTCATTCAGGCCAGACTCTTCCTAAATAATATCAACACCGTAGATCCATACCTGAGCAGTGCAGGAATTAAAAAGGGTAAAAAAAAAAATTAGGCTTACATGAAAAAAGTGTAGAGATTACCAGACTTCAGCTTAAATTACCTCTTTTGAAAAGTAGAAAGTATCCCACAATGCAAAAATCACATAGCTAGTAACTTAAAAGAATAATCAATAAAAAATCACAACGTTCTGATTTTTCATTCTGAAAGCATGATCAGCTCTCAAGGAAATACATAAAGAGATGGACTGGGGAAATGAAGGAAATGGTTGAGCAACTTTTGCACATTCCACTGTAATCCACCAGTACTGGACAGTAAGTAGAAAATAAAAAAGTCATATTTAATTTCCCTTCTAATATCAAATGACTTTCCCAATGCTTTATAGTCTGAAAATAAATAAATAAATTGAAAGTAATGGTGACAAAAAAAAAAAAAAGATTATATTAAATTACTCTACTGTGCTGGGACAATCTTGGTCTATTAAGATAAACTTTCTTTGCAGGTATTTAGATAAATTGGCTGTCCGTTTCAGAGAATTATTTGGACTGCAAAGACTAAAAGGCATAAAGAAAAATTGTTGCACTGTCACAGCATAATGGTCTCTCCTGCTAGACAGATATTAAGAGAGAAAAATGGTTACTGAAAAATGAATGCTGAGATGACATTACTACGCTTATATTCAATGTGGGATGCAATTAGACTACAAAAATGTTCTATTCTCTTACTTCTATTTTATCAGAGAGTGATAAAATAAATAAAGATGAACATGGATGATTACCAGTGGCAGCTATTCAGTACAGCACCTGGGAGAACAGTTTTATTTATCCAGATTTTGTATAGTGACAGTCAAATTGGTAACAATCAAACCTAAAAATCTGAAATACAGTTCCAAGGTTTGGTGGTTATTTATTTTTTTAAATAAAAAAGCTGTATTGTTTAACAAAACAACCCATTTATTAGTTTTAAAGGACTTTTATACAAGCTTTGTCCAAAGATTTTTAGAAGGGTTCTCTACGCTTGTATTTGTGGCACTACATATACTCCAGCTGAAGCACCACCACTCTGCCTAATTTTTAGAGATGCAGAAGGCTCTCATTTAGAGGTATTGCTTTTGACTTCACCGCTTTTGAGGTCAATATATACTACCGATCAAAAAACAACACTTAACCTTATGACAGCAATTTTCAGATAGCCTCAACTCCAGTTCACAAAATTCAAAAAAGTGAGCAGTTTAACCTATGAAAAAAAGTGAGAAGAAATTCTTTTGAAAACCTGACCTTACTTGGAATCAGAATCTCCCTCCTTGGAGATCTTCCAAACCAGATGGATACGGTCCTGGGCAGCCTGCACTGGATGGCCTTGCTTGAGCAGGGGTTGGGCCAGATGGACCAGAGGGGTCAGTGCTGTAACTCTGATGCTGTAACTCAGTGCTGTAACTCACTGATGAGTTATAGTTTTGTATCACATCTGCAACAACTCTCCAATTTCTAAATTTTGCCTTATACAGGGAGCAGTGCTAACCACACAGCTATTCTGGGGACTAGAAGCTTTCTGAAGTGATTAAGTGCATTAATTAATGGAGTGCGTGAAGAAACATCCACAGCGCATTAAGTAAGTTCAGTCTTAAAAGACACGACTGCATCCAGAAAATATTAGGTAGGAAACACATTAAACAAAAATGAAACACAAAAAACATGATATCCAATTTTATACTACCAGTATTTATAATATAACCTTAGCAGAAATGAGTTAATCTTGAAATTACACAAACTCTTCATTTAGTAACTTCTTTTTACATTCAATTCTGTCACAGTCAATGCAACAGAAACCAGTAAAACACTGCTGTCTAATGGAGTGTCACTTATGCAAAACACACTATACAATAACAGATTCTCAACTACTGCAAATTGATTTTATTTCATTCCTTCCACATGTCAACGTGCCACAGAGGGTAATTCCTTTGATATTAATAGTAATGAAGATGCATTGTACCTGACAGCCCTAACAACACGTTTAATAGAATGTTTTAACTTTCAAGTAGATGAAGAACTTGAAGGGAACGCTTTTGCATTCCACTCTTTCAGAGCATAGTTCACTGTAACTTTTAAGTAGGGTAATTTCATTTATTTCCACTCTGATACTATTTCTATTTAATTTGACAGTTTTACTTAGGAAAGATAACATTCTGACATACTGCAAATTATTCTCTTGGAACAATACAGTTCATCCTTTTGTATTTGCTTTACTCTAATTTGTCTCAATAGCCACCTGTTTCTAGCAAGTAATTCTGGCAATTTTTCATTTTAGGATAAGTTAGAATGATTATCTTCAGGTATCATTCACATAGACAAAATTTGAAACATAATATTTCAAATTGCTGCTGTACAACATAGTGGGAAATCTATTTGGGCTTTATTTGTTAATAGAAACTGCTCCTTCTGCACAACAACTGATTACCTTGTTCCTGCAATTTCAGTTTGCACACTGGAGATCCTCAAAGCGTGCTTAACCATCTAACTCAAATGTTGGCACCAATTTCCATACAGAAATTCACCCTTATTCTATTCCAATCCATACTTTTTTTTTTTTTTTTTTTTTTTTTTTTGCATAGGGGAAACACCTAATTATCTAAGGAACATATCTCTTATTTATAATTGCATACACAGAGGAAGTTTCAGTGTATAGTGCAATTTTAAAATACATTTAAGTAACTACAAATTCAAGTCTCTTGCTTAATAACACAGTTTAACACAGGGCTGCTGCAATTTGACACATATACTACCACTGGAAAAAAAAAAATACACAAAACACAATTAAAAAATCGAGTTAATAATGTTAATAAGACTATCATCTTCATGGAGTGCTATCACTGCCCAACCTTTTTCAGAACATCTTTCCATGCTGAAAGTTTTCACAGGAAATTTCCCCATGTTTCCAGCAGAAACTAGTCATCAGCATCTTAACTTATTCTTTAGCTTCTAGACTGAGTATTATTTCTGCAGTTATCTCTATCTGCTTAGCTACAAGACTTCACAAAAAGAAAGGGAGGCATATAGCAAGAAGTAATGTTATTCCTACTGACTTCAACCTACAACCTCACTTGAACAGCATGACAATGGAGAGTAAAAAAAAAGGACATTCCTAAATGTCCAACTTGAAATGTTAAGATGAAAATTTAACATTTTTAACACTGACTCATTTAGTGACTGAACAAGCTTTTGAGACCTAAATTAATACAAACCTTGCTTGTAAGTAAGTGCCATAAAACTAAGAAAGGTGAAATGCTGCAACCAGCTTTTGACATTTGAAATGCATTTTAAACATTTAAGCTAATAATCCAATCAGTTCTTCAAAATTTATGTTGACATTTCTTTTTGCTCACCACATTTACTTCCCACTTGTAAGACTAGCAACACGTACATTACATGCTAATAGATCTCGGGTCCAGCTTTGAAGTCCTGTGCTGTTTCCAAGTACTTCTAAAGTACACATTTAGGCAGAAGGTATCATCAGACTAGAGTTAAATACTCTAATTACTTAATTAGAACTGTGAGTGCTTGGGGGCTCAGGGAGAAATGAAAACACTGCCTCTCTTACCACCTTTCTTTAACAGTTACTTAGCAACTAGTCATCTTTAATTTTCTTGTGAAAGACTATTTTCCATACGTAGTACAGAGAATGTAATTCAGAGGTGCCCACCAGTGAGATTACAGAATTTAGTTCAGCAAGCATTTTTGCTATTTAAGAGAAAACAAGTGATATTAACCAGTGACTCTTATTTTCTTATGTTCCCTTTCTCACCTATAGAAGTGAAGTTGCACTCACACCCCTTCAGCTTGGAGGAGGAAGGAACTTCTACACCTTGAGTTAATGACTGCAGAGAGTCAGTCATATTGTCTTCTCTCTCAAGGCACAAAGAGTTTGCATAGCTATTCTTACTGATTCACATCCTTTTTGAGTTTCAACAATTAATAACTGTTCATTTTAAGAGTAATAATAAAAACATGATACTTTGCCTTAACAACTATTAGTTTCTGTACATACTTTACCTGTACATCATTGGCATTCATTCTTGTTCCTTCCTTCCCAACGAAGATGTCATCTATATCAACCAGAACATACCTATCCAAGGACAGTTTGAGCTTCTTTCCGGACAGAAAAGAGATGGCATCTATGAAAATCAGCTTGTGCAACCAAAAATTCAAATTATTGCCGAAAAGGACTCGTTGTATCCCATCGTGGAGACCCAGGTCATGAATTACTGTGGCATGGAGAGCACTTTTAGCAGCAGATGGCAAAAGGTTTTCTGGTGTCTTTACTTTTGCAAATATCACTGGCTGGTAAGCTGTATGATTAATCTGGAAAACTGCCCAGTCATTTCCAAGCAAAGGACCTTTCTCAAGCTTAGAAGATTTAGTCACATGGAGCAGTGGGGAATAAGGGTTAATGCAACAGTCCTTAATACCCAGATTGCTGTGGACGTGAAAAGGAAAGCCCTTCAACTGAAAGCTCTGCAAGCTGTTCTCATTGCCTTTGTGAAATCCAATAACCCCTACACCATATTCTATGCAATACTTATCTAGAAGACCTCTGTTCCAAGAGTCCATATTCACATACTTTAGAATATTTTCATACACTATGAGAGCATATTTGCCCTTATTTTTGTCCATAAGCACTGGGAGGTCACCTTTTCCAGATGCAATTTCAATGTGATACTGAAATCTGCTAGATTCTAAAACGGTTATTATATCTTGGCCTAATGTTGAATATTGACTTTCCACAAATACCAGCACTACAAGATCTGTCCTCAGTGGATCAATAGGCTTCATGGTCTTCATCTCCATCAGCTTGTATGGAAACAGTGGAAGATCACCACATTCCACTTCTGAAGAGATTTCAGAAAGTTCATTTTCTTGTTTGTAGCCATTGTACAAGTAGTATGCAGAAATAACAATGCTCACCGTACAAAAAGTAGCCAGCAAAATAACTGTTCTTTGAAAATGTCTATGAAGTTTCATGATAAAACTCATGTTGTTTACTTGTCTTAGATTGCTCTCAACAGCAGCATTAAAAACACACGCAGATTCTCAACAACTTGTTCCAGTCCTCTTAAATATTTATGTCACCATTGCAGCACACACATTTATCTTCCACAAAGCTTTACAGAAGGTATAGTCTAGAAGAAAAGAAAATCAGAGATTTAATTAAGGCACCACATCTGTGAAGTACTGTCACATTTGAATTAATGGATAACACAAGTCACTGCTAAAGAAAGGTTTAGAAGAAAACAATTCAAAGAACTGTGATAGTTTCCTTCTGAAATTTTACATTAGTAGCATTATTTGTTCCTGCTCTCCATTATACCTGATTGTTTTATAAAATACAACCGTCACTCTGCATTTTATAGTATTGCAACACCAGAATATCTAAAGCACAAATAAAGGAGCAGCTTGAAGAACCTCCTCCTTGAAAAACTTCAACCTAACAAAAACAAAGCCTAACATTTCAAGAGCCAAAAGACCTAGCCAGAATTCCCTTCCAGAATTCCCACAGACTCCCTGCCCCCAGAATATAATGTAAAACAGGGCATACTCAGAAGGCACTGAAATGCAAGGTTACGGCAGCAAAGAACTTACTGTTTCTCTTGTTTCTTTCTTTTTAACCCCAAACCAAAAGAATTACTGATAAACAACTGCTGATAACACAAACATTGAGGAAATGTCACAACCTTTCTATGTCAAGGCCTAGAAAATAGGGGAACATTATTCTACATGTATTCTAAGTGTATTCTATACTTCATTAATGCACTTCTGAATGAAGTTGGAGAGTCCATAACTCAAGAAGAAACTACACGGCATCCCATCTATCAGAAGAGCAAAACTGAGCGCCAAGAGTAAGAATATGTCAGCTCTCATTCATAACTCAGATTCTCTTTAAACCTGTGTATCACCAGATGAGCCCACTTTCTGGACACATTCTGCTCTTGTCAACTCCTACTCTACTTTCCATAGATAGCATCTCATCAGCACTCCCTGCTCTCAGTGGACTTGCACCTGGCCTTGAATCTCACCCGCAGTTGGACAAAGCCTCATATACAGCTTTTAGACAAGAGATTCTCCTTTTACTCAGGCACATAGCCAAGTTATTCAGTGTTAACCAGAAGTAATATAATTTGTGCCTGTAGAAACTGGAGGCATTCAGAATGGACAGATACTGAACGTAAATCTGAAAGTACCTTTAGAAGATCTCAAACATTTTAAGTATTGAGATATTTGATTTTTGTCATACTACCTTCAAGTGCATTGCGTTAGACAGCAGAAAAGATATATACAAACTGATAGGAAGGCAGATGATAAACTAGAAGCTTCATTTACTTGAATGAGTAAAACTAGATTTTTAAGGCATGTTTCCAGACAGTCAATTTTCTGTTACGGGCACAAAGGATTCTCAGTGAAAACAGCCCTCATTTTGCATCTCCAATGCAGCTGACTGGCTGCCAAGAAACTCATAATTTGAGTGGCCAAAATGAATGCTTACTGCATTCTGAGGAATAATTATACACATGGCTGCCTTTCTTCAAAAAACCACACACCCTGTCTTACTTAGCCTTACAAAGAGCTTCAGGTCTGCTTAACAAGTAGAGAGACACGAACCTCCAAAGCAGAACTCTTACTGACTAAAGTACCATTGCTTCCCTGAGTGGCAGTCAGCCACCATTCAACATACTGCTCGAGGCTTGCTTGCTTCTTCTTCCCCAAGCTGCTCTGACAGAGCCATGAAGAGCTCCTATTTTTATGACAGGAACCATTCAAGTCAGATGAGCTAGAAGCTCCCAGCAGTGTGATTTTGATGTCTCACTCTTCACCAGCTTCAGCTCCTACCTTGCCACCTGAATGTGTTAATACTGAAGGAATTTTTCCTGGAGCAGGAAAAATTCAGAGTGACCCAAATTCATGGCAAGAAAGGGCTGACTGGGTGCAGCAGCTGTAGGCACACGTTTGAACAAGGTATTATAGAGGGGCTGCAGCTCAAGGGCTGATAAAGGAAGCAGCAGAAGCACTTGAAATATTTGCAGCAAAGATGTCCTAAGGTGGTTCCATGGAGCAGAAAATCTGGAGCCAGCCTAGAGAGCTGTGTTTTTCTACAGGAAAGCCCATGCCATTTTATTCTTAGCTCCTTATTGCTGGTACCTCCTGAGGTACAGAGTGCAGCTGCAAGAAGGGGTGGGTAGAAACGCTGATAGATGCAAGGCTTCACACTGAGGAAATCTCTGAGACCCAGCAGGACCACAGCCAGACCTGGCATCCTCACCACTGAAAAGAGGAAGGAAGGAAGAGGAATGAAACAGAATAAGACAAGTTTTAAATGCATGTTCTCTTGAATCAGCTTGATTCTTATGTAAGGTCTTGCTTATTTAAAGACTGCTTTGCATGGCAAGAGTTCAAAAGAACACAAAAGAAAAGGGAACATACATTTAATAACATCAGAACAGTTTCAAAGCCTTGACAAGTTACAGCTGTTTTTGTGCAGGAACAGACTACTTTTACTCTGAACAATACTATTTGCTAGATATACTGGATTCTTACAGCCTAAAACATCATGCACTGGCTGTAACAGAGGTACAGAGACCTCCTTGGTGCATCACTCACCCCACACTGTACAACTTACCATGACTATGTGAACTTGGTCACAGGGTCACAGCCTCAGACACAGCTTAAGGGCAAATAGTTCTTCTACATGATTACTGCCCACAGTACACACTGACAGAGGGCACTGTTTAGAACATACCAACCCCAAGGAAGCTCTCTGAAGTGGTACTTCAGAACAGGGCTGTCCTTGTGGAATCTTATTTTCACAAGAAAAGAATACAATATTTAATAAAAGAATAAATAAGTCATGACAGCTTGATCTCCATGATCAAATTATTTTTTTTTTTACTTCTTACATACTTGCACATTTTTATGCCATTCTCTGAAAATTGAGACCAGTGGCTTTTATTTACATTGCATTCGGTATCAAAATATCACCTTAGTGTGAAGATTAGTGATAAAAATTACTTGAAAATATGTCTAATATTTAGAAGTTTGTTTTTAACTTGTGGACTCACTATGCAGGACAAGATCTTGCTGTGAGAAAGCTGAGTCATGGAAAGAAATGTTGCATTTTATTCTGAATGCAGCAAAGCTCAATGTCATCCTCTTCTACTGCAGAAGTGATTTCTGCAGCATCAGACTAGTTCTCACAAAAATCTTACGGGCACAGGAAATAAAATATCACATTATTAATGAGATCTACAATTGTCACACATGTTGCCGGGCTGTCACAGCCCTGGGTACCTTCTGCCAGCCAGAATGAAAGAGAGGTATTAGAATACAGATTTTGCACTTCATGTTTTCCCTTTTCTCCAAATTCACTAATAAGAAAAAAACTGATGACAGAACAAGCACCATGATGGAGCCACATGGCTTTCGTGAGTTCCTACCACTTGTAGCTGTCTGGAGTTTATTACTTTACTAACTACAAATGACTGCAATCCTGGCTCCTATAAATCATTTCAGCACAATAACCCTATCGCAAATATTCGAGACAAAGCTGGCTGGGGATTTTACTATTCATGAGGTGTAGAGGTGTTCTCTAGTGAGCACAGAGAGCAGCACAAAATCAGATATCAGGGTTTTTTTAATTATTATTTCCCAGCAGTAAAACTAACATAATATGAAAGCAACTTCACCAGAAGTCTTTGCGCTTGGTGAGGAGCCCCATCCTCAGGCTCAGACTGATGCACAGAGTATAAGGACATGTGCTGTGTGAGTGCCATGGCAACTGTGAACACCATGCCCTCACTGGCAGATTTCTGCACTAGGACTTCCGCGGCATGCCCAGCACACACTGCAGCATGGGCTTTGTACGACTGCCTTGTCTGCACAGCATGAACAAGCTGTTTTCTGGACTAAGGAGCTCTAAAGAAACATAGTTCTTGCTCTCCTACTACCTGTATCCACATAAAGACAAACATGGAAAACTGCTTTAAGTCTTATACTTTAAAAAATTTATCTGTTGAAGTTGTGTCATGAATATCAATGTGACTTAAAACTAAGAGAAATGTGGTTTATCTCAGTATATTTAAAACTATCAAGATTTAACCAATAGGCTAAGCAAAAATAACCAAAAGCGTAAGAGAAAATGCTCTCAATTTAAGTTTTTTAAAGCCCAGTATGAAAACCTGGTTTAATTTACCTCAGACCTATGCAAAGGCGGCTATATATTGTGACTTCTGCTTAGGAGCAACAAAGTTGTGTCACACTTACATACAAAGATAAAACAAAAACCCTCATAAACTGTTTCAGGGTAAAGAAAATCTTCCCAGTCACAAAGCACTGTGAATTCAGGATTCATTAGCCAACAGTTTTATTCAGTTATTACATCTGTTTGCTTTGCAATATCTATACATATTTTTCCACCTGCCTCCTGTAATAATCCTCCTCATTATGTTCCGTGCCTGTTCTTTACCAGACTGGGTGCTCAGCAGCAGTAACAACACTCTCCTCATGGGTTGAATGAGGAGTCCTACATCAAGAACAGACATATTGTTCAGCACATTGATATAGGCATTCCAGCTTATAGTGATTAGAATGCTATTTAATTGCTTAGAGCAGAAAATCCTGCTTTGGACAGCTGCTATGAAATATAACCTTCAGGAAACGCTCCCATTCACTGTATCATTGCTACTAAAATGTAACTCTTGGATGTAAGAATGACTGATAAAAAGCAGCAAAGGGCATTCGAAGTAGCCCCATCTGGCATAGGCAGTAGAGCTCACATTTTTAAAGACCAATCATGAAAACATGAAACTGGTCTCCACATACCAAAGTACCTCTACTTCACAGTGCTGACTGAAGTATTCAAGCGGCAATAACTCATAAGTTAAGCATAATAACCTCGTAAGCAGGTGGAGAACGAGGTCTTATGGCTGGATATTAAGGAGACATTTTCAGCTGGAAAAGATGGTGCTATGAAACATAAACAGCCCAGGGAAGGCATTGAGACTCTTTTTCATTGTCTAACAAAGCTTGTAAGCCCTCCAATACTCAGGTAAAGCACGTTTCTCAGGTACCTTTAAACAAACAAACAAAAAAACCCAAACCAAACAGAAAAGCAGAACAAACATTCTGGCAGATAGACACGCTTTTTCTTGAGTTCTTGGTGCAAGCAGTTTTCAGCTGCTGTCATATCTCAGCTATCCTTACCTCAATGCTGCACTGCTGTATGCGGTGCTACAGAACCTGACAAGGCAGGAACTCACGCATCAGAATTTGTTATTAAAGAAGTATTTTAGAATAACAACTATACAGTATTTAAGAGGGAGACTTCCATTTAGCGCAAAGGTCAGTTTTGTTCTTCAAATTGCTACTCTATCTTCACACAAGACTTTCTACCACGCATCTTAGGATACCTTATGTCTCACGCCGTTTTTCAAAGGCAAAATCTGTTTCTAGCAAGCAGACGAACGTTACAAAGTAGGAACGACACGACCTGCCGGCGAACCGCCCGTAAGGTCAACGCGTGGCACGTCCCCGCGTCCCGCCCGTCCCGCTCTCGCCCTCTCCCCGCAGCGGGCGGCGTTCCCGCCCCAACACCCGAGGAGAATGCCGACGGCTAAAAGAACGCCGTCTTCTCCGCTTGCCGTTTTAATAAAGAAAATGGCAAAGCCACACAAACCAATCAATGAATCAACCCAGAAAACGAAGTTACCTAGCGAAAAGTAGCGAATGAAAGCGCAAAAGACTTTTCTGCCATTTACCAAAGGCCTCGTGTTGCTGTGCACTAACGGTCGGATCGGCTGTAATGTCCTCACGGGACTTTGAGAATTCCAGCAGCTGTCACCACCTGAAGTCATTAACGGTCTCTTCCCGGCGACGACCGAGTTTGCCGCCCGGCCGGCCGCCCACAGACACCAGAGGGCAACAGCGTCGCACAGAAGCGGTCGGGAAAACAGGGCAGAAAAAAGAAAACCAAAGGCGGCGGAAGGGCAGCGCTGGGTACCACAGCCGGCACGCAGATGCCGAGCGCGCCGCCGACGGACGGAACGACCCGAAGCAGCCCGGGACGCGCCGAGGCACCCGAGCACCGGGCGGGCTGCCCGGGCGGCACCGCACAACTTTTCGGGGAGCGGCGGGGCCCTGAAACAGAGCAGCAACCGCGCACCGCCCGCAGACTGGAGCCGGGGGTTCCGATCCCGCCGGAGGAGCCGCCCGCCGCGGCCGTTACCTCCAGCCGCGCTCCGCCGCCATGCCGCCGCCCCGGGACTCGCCTGCGGGCTCCGTTCCTTTCCGCTCCTCAGCCCTCTGCCACCGTTCCCGTCCCCGCGGCTGGGCGCAGCCCGGCGGAGCCGGCAGCTCCCCACGCCCGCCGCGGGGAGAGCGGCACCGCCCCGGCCGCGGCCCGCCCGCGGGGAGGTGCGGCGGGGCTGAGCCGCCCGGGGGTGCGAGCGCCGGGCGGGGCCGCCGCCACCGCCCCTCCTCAGCCTCGCGCTCCGGAGGAGGGGCCGCGCTCCGCGCTCACCGCGAAGGGCGGGTTGTTCACCGCCCGCCCGCGGGGCGCTGCTTCGCGCCTCCGTCCCGTCAGGGCCCGCGGCCGCCCGCGTGCCCGCGAGGCGCCGTGCGAGAGCTCCGTGCTGGACCGGCACCGGAGGAAAGGGCTGGGCGGGACAAGCTCTGCTGTCCCTCCGTCTGCCCTGAGAGAGCCGTGGGACTGCGGGCCGCCGGCACCTGCCGCGCCTCGGTCGCGGAGCCGCGCGACCCCGAGCAAAGCATCAGCAAAGTCTCCCGGAGTTTCTTCCATACTAAATGGAGTGTGGGTGTCTGCTTATCCGTCGCGAAGGCACACAGCTTACCGCCGGCTGCACGGCATATAGAAAGGGATGAACGAGAACACGGTATGCAGCCTGCAGTACCGCGCCCCGATTCTTCTGAGGGCATTCTGGAGGCGTGTGTTAAGTGAATATAAGTGAATATAAGTGAAATCAGATTTGTGACTGTAACTAAAATGCATCTTTGGTCAGTACTTAATTTACATTCTCTAGTGTTCAAATTGTAAATTTAGCCCCTTCTCCAAAAGTTTAACTCCAAAGCATTTGTTTTTTTTCTGCAGGTTTGGGACAGTCATTTTCTGCTTTGTTATAGGTGCAGTGCAAAATCTTGTAAATTCCGTAAGGACAACTACTTTTTCTGAAGACAAAGAATACTGGGCCGTGCGTTTGCAGCCTCGGCCCCATCCGTGCAGATGTCATCCCTGAGCCTGCCCCGTTGCTGCGGGTTCCCCATCTGCACAATAGCACTGGCTTCTGGATATTGCAAGTAAAATGTATTAATGTTACATGTGCCCTCTTGATCTAACTAATTCATTATCATGAGGTGGCTGTTGGCTCACCTAACAGCTGATGAGTCAATGCACCACATTAACTCAATCACAGCAGTTGTCTGCCCTAGTCTGTCTCA
Source organism: Centrocercus urophasianus (assembly GCF_019232065.1). Lineage (NCBI taxonomy): Eukaryota > Metazoa > Chordata > Aves > Galliformes > Phasianidae > Centrocercus > Centrocercus urophasianus. Next base: position 35,011,300 of record NW_024884475.1, on the reverse strand, counting down.
TTATGACTCCAGACAGAAACTGCAAGGAAAAGAGTCGAAGTCTTGTGAAGATTCCTTCTCCAAACATCAGCAGAATTTACAGTTCTTGATTCAGAAAGACGGTGATTAACTGCTTGGTCCTGTTCTTTCTCCTTTTTATTCCTGTGACATACATAAAGGGACAAATTCTAATGTCTTCTAAACATCAAAAGTTTGCAAAACCAGAGTTTCAATTAAAATTTCCATTGCATTGAAAGCACACATACACACAACAAAACAAAACAAAACAACAACAACAAAAAAAACACAAAGAACAAAGAAACAGATAACATAATGGAGATAATCTAATCCCTTATTGCTCTTGCTTTAACAAGCAGCATAAAATCCCAGGCCTTTACGTGCAGAAGACTGCTTATATACACAAGGGCTTATTCTGCACAAGGTTATTAATCCACAGAACAGTGTCTGTCCAAAATCCTACTGCCCTCTCCATATTCCACAAAGGGATTTTCTCTCACATTAAGATTTGCTACAGTGTGGATATCCGGATACAGTCTTGTCTGGAGACTTCTCTATTATGAAGGATTTTTCCTACAATGTGCGGTGAGGTATGAGGTGGAAGACAGCCAAAAATGACTGAAATTCTTGGATGTGACTTCAAACTCACAAATGCGTATCACTTCCCTCCAACTATTCTGAGTAGCTGGCAGTGTTTTTAAGTTAGCTTTAAGTTTTTTAAGTTAGCACTGGCCAACAAGGATGGAAGAGTGTTACACAGGGCTTGTCCTCATAAGCACCTGGATGCTCACAGGGATGTGCCAGACATCTCACAGATGAGGGCTTTGGCACTGCAAGTCAGCAGCTGTAGCACAGAGCACTTCTGGCAGGAATATTAACAGCTTTGAACCTTCTTGGTTCTGCTTTCAGTTTTTGCTCTTGAGCTGTCATTGCAGTGTGAACTGGGCATGACATCGTAGCCCCTCTTTCAGGAATACATCTTTAATACGATGCTGAGTATGCTTCTGGCTGTTTTCTGCCCAGTTCCACGTTCCTCACAAACAAAACTGTAAAGTGTGGTGTTGCATTACCATGGAATGCTACTTCAAACAGCATCATCATAACAGTACGTAAGGATCTGAGGTTACACCTGATGTGCATCACTCCAGAACTGAACAGTGCATGCAAGTGACTGAGTAGCTGATTCAGACAAGAAGATGGCTGGGAGAGAAACCAGTGGGCTCCTGTACTGTACAGCAAAAAGAGGTGTATTCAGACATGCTAGTCTGTGCTGAACACCTGTGCCTTGAACTAACGCAAGCTCTGTGCTGCTATCAATGCAAGAGACTTTATTCTGGCTCACAAACATACATACAAACTTGTGTCTGTATGCAGCAAGGAATAGACATTGAAGCAAGCTCCTCTGTTCCATGCCTCAGAAAATTTGCCAACTGAAATACTTACCTCATTTTGGATTATTGCTCCAAACCAATTATAGCATTCAAGACGCTAGGATCTAGACCAGCACTACAGATCACAGAATGGCTGAGGCTGGAGGGGACCTCAGAAGCCATCTGCTCCAACTCTAGCAGGGCCACATAGAGCAAAGTGCTCAAGCTCATGTCCAGTCAGCTTCTGAGTATGTCCCAGGAAGAGACTCCACAGCCTCTCTGGGTAGCCTGTGCCAGTACTTTGGCACTTGCACAACAAAAAAGTGTTTTCTGATGTTCAGAGGAACCTTCCCATCTTCCAGTTCGTGCCATCTGCCCCTTGTCCTGATCCTGGGCACAATTGTAGAGAGTCTGTCTCTGTATTCTTTGCACCCTTCCTTCAGGTATTTATACACACTGAGAAATGCTCCCATAAGCCTTCCCTTCTGTAGGCTGAAGAGTCCTGGTTCTCTCAGCCTTTCCTCACAGGAAAGATTCTCCAATTTTTTCATTGTTTTTTTGGTCCTTCATTGGACTTTGTCCAGTACGTCCATGTCTCTCCTGTACTGGGGAGTCTATAACTGGACTCAGCACTCAAGTGTGACCTCACCAGTGCCAAGTAGATGGGAAGGATCATCTCCCTTGGTCTGGTGGCAGTACTTTCCATAGTGCAGCCCAGGATATCATTAGCCTTCTTTGCAGGAAGACCATGTTGCTGGCCCATATTCAGCCTGATGCCTATGAGGACCCCCAGGTCCTTCAATGCAAAACTGCGGTCTGGCTCCCACAAGTGTCCTGGTGTGCGCTCTTCCCCAGACACAGGACTTTGCAATTCTTCTTGGTGACCTGAAGGGGGTTCCTGTCAGCCCATCTCTCAGCCAAATGAGCAGATGAGGTCCTTCTGCAGACATACCATATGCGTTAAAATATGAATTCCCGTGTACTCCATCCATGTACTCCATGAATGGGTGCCTTCAATATATACAAACACAGTTAATTCAACATGAATTAACTGAACTCAGGAAAAATAAGGTGCTTTGTACATGCGACACCTCAGTCTCCTACTGAACTAAGCATGTTAATGCTTTTCAGTATTTGGCTTTTAATCCTTAGTCTGAATATCAGCCCTGTTTCTGACAAATTGACCATTTTCAAGCTAATTACTTTGAAAATTATACCTCAATTAATTCCTATCAATACAAATTGCATCATGTTCTGGCAGCACTACTACTTACGTCTTAATACATACACTTGGATGTATGGGCATGCTTCCACAGACAAGGAAGTTGGTCATTCTTCCAATCACACACTCTTTTTTTTTAATATTATGGTAAGAGATAAAAATAATTTTAAAATGTATTTGACGTATTCCAGTAAAAGTCCCATCTCAGTTTGGCTTTTTAATTATCTCAGTTTGGGTTTTTAGTCATCTCCTAAGAAGCAACAAAAAATTTAAAAAAGAGTTGGCCTATCATCTCTAGTGATATCCTCAGCTTTTTGACTTCGTGCTGTCCTCTAAGCAAATGCTCTCTTTCTCAGTCACATTTTTCTTCAAAATAAAATCTTCCCACAGTGCTTCCTCTTCTTGTATAATCAGAAGCATTTCTTTATTCCTTTCTTTCTTTCTCAGAGAACTGAGCCCCATCTTGTGGTCTTACTCTCAGAAATGATTCTGACAACTGGATGATTCTAAGTCTGCAAAAGAACTCCCGATCCCTCTGAGTCCTGCTGATATCAGTGGGGAATGTAGGTATGTTTGTTACAGTGGTCATTACTACAACTCCCACCACAAATTTGAATCTACAAGACAGGCAGAATTATTACTTTGACCATCATTTCATAAGCCAGGGAAAGAATTAGTAAAAACAGTTTTCAATTAATAAAGAAATGTTTTATCCAGTCTTGTCATTTCAAAGATTCAATACATCTTTTAGCCAAACACTAATTATTGTGTTATTTTTGTTTACAAGATATCTGAAGATATCTGCAAGATATCTGAAAACAAAGACCACCCAGGTAATTGTCTGTTGTTAGGGGTTTTTTGTTTGTTTGTTTTGCTTTGTTTTATTTTTTGTGCTCTTATGAGTTCTACTAGCCAAAATGTAACTCTGCATTCATAATGCTCATTGGATTCATCAGAAACTAGATGAAGCAAATTTAATAAATACACAATCTTATCAATACTTAAGCTATTTATTTTTAAATACTATGCAAATATTAAAGAGTCCTTAAAGGGTATTTTTGTCTTGGGCACTGATATTAGTATTGCTGTACTCATCTGACACAGAAGATTAGGCCATGAAATTATCCAAGATCAGGCAGTGACTCATGAAGGTTATGATTAGAAGTCAGAAGTTCTTGACTCAGGGTTGAGTTCAGATCACTAAATCTTATCACACTGCCTTATAATAGATGTCTGAAGCCAGCAAATGGCTGTTAAAATGTTAAAATGAAAAGACCTAATTTCTCCCCTTAATGAAACTGGAAAAGGCTTTGTTTGCAACTTGCATCCATATAATGAAATGAAAAAAACGTGGTCTGAGATTTCAGTAACATAAGTGGTCAAAAATGTAATTGACTAAGAGGTTGTCTTGCAGGAAAAAAAAGAAGCACAACACCGTTCAAGTTAATAATCTTACTACATACCTCTGTATCATCCCAGCATCCTTCATTAGTGAAATGAGTAAAGATTATTCTGTAGCAGACAACATAGGAAACCAGCCATGCTTATGCAATTTCTTTGAAACATCACAAGCTTTCAGGTGGAAAATATATCTGTTGTTTCCCTTCTATTTCATTTTCAAACCCTTGCCCTGAAAAAAATCCTACTATTTGCATATACTGTAGTAACATCTTTCAAAGTAGTTGAAGGCAAGTTGCTAATTACATGCCATGGGTGATGTCTACCTGGCAATAGAAAGGCATTTCTATCTCAGGGCTTAGAATAAAATATTGTTATAAACATGTTGTGTTCCATTTTAATCAGGGTATGGAGACAATTGTCATCTTTGTAGAATGATCAAATGGCCGGCTTTGGAATTTAAGATGCTCAAAAAATCATTAGGCATTTCTGCTCTGAGCTGCAAAAACATCACTAACTGCTCAAGTCACATGCCATGTAAAGTGTAAGAGAGATTCATTAATGAGGAAGACTGAGTAATTTCTGTCACAATTTCCCAGGAAATTTGCTCATGAAGAGAGAAGAAAGACTCTTCCTTCCCATTATATCATATTCATAGTCTTCAAGCTAATAAGTATTAAAAAAATGCAGCACGAATTCAAAATGTACTAATTTAAGTTAGCTGTTTTGAATATATGTCAACTTGATTGAAACCTCCTTAGTAATATTGAAATTGTATAGAAGAAAGAGATAATGAGGATGGAAGAGAATTAAGAAACACCAAGTTGCTAGAAGCAGGACCAACATTCTAAAGCATCTTTGCTCTTTTTTAGTAATACATAATTAAATCTTCTGTTAAAACTGATTTTAGGATATGCGATAAAATAGGACATACTCTGGGCTAAGGAGAACTTCTATTATTACTGTACAAACTGCTCCTAAAAATGGAAAAAGTCCACCCAAAACAGTTTTATTTTGCAAAGGGGAAAAAGAATCAAATTGATTTATCCAGCTTGATACATACATTAGTCCAGCAATAATCTGAACTCTTCCAAAAGCTGAATGTCATTTACAGACAGCTGGAAAAATCTTCATAATTTCATCTTTATATCAGAGTTCCAACTGTAACTCTGAGATCAATTTAGCTTATTTAGTTATTAGTTATTTAGTTAGCTATTTAGTTAGTTATTTAGTTATTTAGTTAGAAAAGAAATATCCTTCACCAATGCCTTCAACTTCCACACGACCTTCCCTTTTTTTCTATACAAATAAACACCTTTTGCCTTCTCTGTTCCTTGAACATGCAACGCCTCAAATACAGCCTGGCTTCCGTGTGCCCTTGGAGGCAGCAAACAAAGAGCTATAAACAGAGGAGTTTGCACAGGACTTGGAAGTTATTCAGAATGCAAGGTAACGCACTGCAGGATCAATGACATGAATGTCTGCTATAAACTGGGAGCTCATCAACTGGAAATCACTGAGGTGAGAAAGGACATGGGTACTAGTCAAAGTCAGAGAGTGTCTATCAACTGCCAAAGTGATGTGTCTGTGAAAAATTAGAAAATATCACAGTATTGCTTGCAGAGGAAAAAAGATGGAAATACTTAAAGTGTTGATGGTATTGTGTAAGGCAGCAATACATTCTGATCTGGAATGCTATTAGAAGTTTACAAAGAGTAATTCAAAGTGGAGGAAGTGGAGAGAAGAACTCTATGAGCAGGGCAATATGCAGTCTGTCATACAACAGGCAAAGTGAAGGCTGAGAGGTCATGTCCTGCTACACCTGAAGGGAAGATAGAAAAAGACGAGAAAGACTTCTGGCATAAAAATAATTGCGTAAAAACTGTATACACAGGCTGGAAATAAGAAGGTTTCATATTGGAATGAAAGAGATTCATTCTATGAACAGTGAGGACAAAAACTGTAGCTAAACTGAAGACAGAACTTGAGATATTGCAGGACATTATTTATAAGACTAGTAGATTGGACTTGATGACTTAAGAGCAACTTATCGATCAATGACTCTATATTTTTTATTTATGCTGGCATCAACAACAACTAGAACACTGACAATAAATCCTCATCTTTGACATCTGAAATTTCCATCAGCTGCTTTGTTTGTCACATCGATTGTTTCAGGCTGTGCGCAGGCACGAGTAAAGGAGAACACCTGCATTCTATTCACATTAATTTGAACATCACATTCCAAATCATAATTTTTTAATGAAGGCTTGCATTCTGGAATACTAGATGTTTCCCTCCAGGGAAATGTACTAGTTTTTTTGCCTGTACCTGAAGGCAATGGGTAAAGAAAAAAAGGGAGTGAGAAAACTGCATATTTTTGGGAAAAAAATGAGTATTTTTTTGCTTATTAATTTTTCAGTTCTTGAAAAATATGAAATGGATTAAAATTTCACTTATGCTGGTAGAGCTTTTATTTCTGTAGTAATTTTTGTAGTAATGTTTGTTGTATTATTTAAATTTAATCATAATGAATTACACTAATAAGCTGATCACATGCAACTGTGCACTATGCAAAGAGATCTTCATTACCCTGTTCATCAACTAAGGAAATCCATGATAGTACATATCGTCCATGTTATCCTATATTGTAACATGTGATATCACATGAATACTGTATAGGAGAAGGATTTTAAAGAGGTTACAGGCTAATAAGACTATTTTATTCCACTCAAAAGACTCAAGGGAAATAATTCTTTCCCAAGATCCAGAGACCATAATTACATGCAAAAAGCTAAGTTACCTTAAAGGTAAAGGCTAACCCAGAAATACTGAAGATCAAAATTAAACACTGAAATTTCCTATCATTATTAGTGCTGCACTGCATTAGATGTTATGAAAACATAGGAAAAAGGTGGTTCCTGTGACAATGAGTTAAATACTACCTTCCAGTTTGTGAAATAGCAGTAGGTTTACACTAGCAGCTGGTGGCCATAGCATAGCAGTGAATTATAGCACTTAATGATGCCACAAATATTGTATGCAATTCCCTATGATTTTTACTAGGGGCTTTGCCTTCAAATGATGTTGTGATGTGGCCCAACTGTCAGACTTCACATTTAATATTATTAACCCAAATGTACCACACCCCTTGTACACTTGCCTTGTCTTAGATCAGAAATTCTTCTGGACGTGGACACAGAAAGAGCTAAACAGCTACAGAAATAAGTGGATATACAAAATCCAGATAAGGCTCACTGCCCACTGTTTGCCCATGAAGTTGTATTGGGTTTATGTGGCAAGGTTTTTGTAATCAGGTGCTGAAGGTGCGACCTCTGTGCGCAGGGCCCAGCACTGCCCCATGTCAGATCAAAGCCTGCTCTGCCTTCTCCAGAAGGGCTCCTTGGCTGCCAGAGCTGAGCCATGAGTGACACTGTGTGTGCTCTGGGGGAAAAAAAGGGAAAAACTGCTGCACAGCAGCAGCTGGGAGAGGGGAGTGAGATATGGGAGAGAAACAGCACTGCAGGCACCAAGGTCTGCACCAAGTGCAGAAGGAGGGGAGGTTGTGTTCTAGGCACAGAACAGAAGCTCCCTGTAGCCCAGGAGAGGCCCATGGTGGAGCAAGCTGTCCCCCTGCAGCCTGTGGGCACCATGCGGAGCACATGTCCGCATGCAGCCATGGAGAGCAGCCCACACTGGAGCAGGGGCAGAGAGTGACCATGAAGGGGTGGCACAGACGAAGCATTATGACCAGACTGACGCCCCCATTGTCTGCTCCCCTGTGCTGCGAGGGGGGAAGAAGTAGAAGTGGGGAGGGGGGGGGGGGGGGGAAAGGTGGTTTTAATTTGCTTTTAGTGTCCCACTGCTCTGGTCTGCTAGTAATAGGCATTAAATTATACTCATCTCCCTCAGTTAGGTCTGTTTTGCCTGTGATAGTAACTAGGGAGGTAATCGGTCCTTGTCCTTATTGCAACCCTTCACCCCTTTTTATTGTATTCTCTCCCTTTGTTCCTTTGAAAAGGAGGAGTAAGAGAAAAGTGCGATGGAGCTTAGCTGCTGATACAGAAGGGTCAGACATATTATTGATATAGATACACTAAGAGATCACTACTATCACCCTTCAATTCAGCAGAGGGAGCACAACCAGTATCTCTGTTGTACCACAACATCACTGCGATTCTGTAATACTGTAACACTGTAATTCCGTGTTCTGCAACACTGTTTCTTAAAGTCTTGATGCTGCAAAACAACCATATATACACTTAACTGCACCCATAGGAGCAGATTCTTTATGACTTTAGATTCAGAGGACTGGACTCAGCTGAGCCAGCTCCTCCCCTATTCTCCTGCAGTGCCTCAGTCATACACGCCTGTGCAGGGAACCACAACTTGCAGCACTACAATGAGAATACAAATAGTTCTGCTACTCCAGTGAGGGAATTACAAGTAACTATGGGTTGTGTGAGGAGGCTAATGTCACTTCCCACGGGTGTAGTGGGCTGAAGCACATTCAGGATGGAATGCTGCAGTAAAATAAAAGCTGGGCTTTGATTACAGCTGCTGTAGGGCTAGACTGCTCTGCATGACCCACCAACATAGTGACACTGTAAGGGCTGTGAATACATGGGAGATAATCTGCCCCTTCCATGAAAATGAATCGCTATCAAAGAATAAATTCAAACAAAAATAGCAAGCTACTTACAAATCTTGTACTTCCTAAAGTGTCACTCTCCCACTAGAGTGAAAGCCCTGATTAATTCTCAAAACCTCTTCTCTTCAAGAGGCACTCCAGAAGGGCTAGATTGCCAAAGCCAGGCCTGTACTGCTGCAATGCGATCACACTGAGCATGTGCGCTTCTTTGTGCTCTAGGCATGCCATTTGCTAATGGGGTGAGCAAAGCACAGCTCAGATATGAGCTACATGTGAGGCAGCCATCGTCATATAGTTCTGCCAGTGAAAGGGACATCAGCAAAGTAGCTACATCCTCATTGCTGAGAATCTCCATCTCTTTGAAGAATTGTTCCTTGCTCCCCAGGCCCCTTCCTCTCCCACCCCCTAATCCCCCTCCCACCCCCCTTTTTTTTAATCCTTTTCTACAAGCACACTGTCTCCATGGTTTGAAGTTAACAGTTACCTTTTCTAGGTGGCTGCAAATAAGTAGGGATCTTTGACAGATACTAAGGGGGAGAATTCAATTTTCCAATTTTCTTTGCTTTTCCTTTCTTTTCCTGCTTTCATTATTTCTCTTATTTTTCCTCTTTCACTTCCCTTCATTTTTTTTCATCTTTTTCTTTCTCCAGAGAAGCCAGAGATAAATAAGGTACAAATATTAAAAACAAAATTACATGTTATACAGAACTATCATAATATTGATATCAGCAAGGCTATCAGATGAAGAAAGACAAAATGTACTTTGTTACAGTGGTGCTCTAAAAAATAAACAGAATTGCTGTCAACATGTATATGCCAATTTATACAAATGTAAATTTAGCATCTTTTAGTCTCCACTGTGATATTTGTGCTATCTGACTAGCAAACCTTGGCTTTGGAAGATGTCAGTGATATTGCACTGTGATAAATCTCACCAGGGCTATTGACTTTCCCTCCCTCTCTCCTCCCTTTCATTTACTTTCCTTATAAATCAGATACAGAAGTTTTATAATTCTTTTAGTATCAATATAACATTCTCCAACTGAATGTCTGTAGGTTACAGGAGTTATATTATAATTTTGCAGTGTAAGAAACAGATGGAGTAAAACCACTGAAAGTGCTTGCAACTGTGCATCTCTCCAGTTTGGATATTTTGAGGGCAATTACTGAACCCCTCTGTTTATCATTCCACTCAGTGGATGGGCCAAATTCCCTATTCAGTCGAAAGAGTGTCAATCTTAAAAGCAATGGTTTGCGGTAGCCATAGGGATGCTGGTAAAGCTTGAAGGTTTCCTGAACCTAAATACTCAGTCTATTGGTCTCCTTCAAGTTTCAGATGAATAATATGATGATAGCATTTACCCTTGGAATTTTTCTCCTGATGTAGTATTCAGCTAGAGCAAAGGGGCAAAATACCTCATTGTTTTTGAGACGGACCTATGTATTAAATGCGCCACGGGACACAGGAAACCTGAGGCCTACTGGTTTTAAATAAAATGCTCAAGTTCACAATGACTGAGTGGCAGAGTCAGAGGAATCACAGAATCACAGAATGGCCAGGGTTCGAAAGGACCTCAAGGATCATGAAGCTCCACCCACCCTGCCACATGCAGGGCCACCAGCCTCCCCATTTAATACCAGATCAGGCTGCCCAGGGCCCCATACAATCTGGCCTTGAACACCTGCAGGGACGGGGCATCCAACCTCTCTGGGAAGCCTGTTCCAGCACCTCACCACTGTCTCTGTAAAGAACTTCCCCCTGACATCCAACCTAAATCTTCCCTCAACTTAAAACCATTTCCCCCGTTATCTACCCTTTTAAAGAGTTGATTCCCCTCCTGTTTATAGGCTCCCTTTAGGTACTGAAAGGCTGCAGTGAGGTCACTCCACAGCCTTCTTTTCTCCAGGCTGAACAAGCCCAGCTCCCTTAGCCTGTCTTCATAGAGGAGGTGCTCCAGTCCCCTGATCATCCTTGTGGCTCTCCTCTGAGCCCTCTCCAACAGCTCTCTGTCCTTCTTGTACTGGGGGCTCCAGACCTGGACACAGTACTCCAGATGGGTCCTCACAAGAGCAGAGTAGAGGGGGGCAATCACCTCCCTGTCCCTGCTGGCCACCTCTCTTCTGATGGAGCCCAGGATACCATTTGCTTTCTGAGCTGCAAGAGCACACTGCTGGCTCATGTTAAGCTTTTCATCCAAGGGCTCAAGGGCTCCAATTCCTACTGATGAGCTTCCACCTCAACACATCTTTGTGTAAGATATTTTGCACTGAAGTGCACTACCCTATCAAGACCAGTTACACTCAGTTAATACAGGGCACAGTTTTTAAACAAATAAATTGGCTAGAAGTAGTCTTTTTTGATCTTCCAGACACTATTTGCCATCTTAAGCTTAGTCCTGTTGCACACTGGTGGATGTGAATGTTGTACTTTTAGCACAGGAAGATCCTCCTTCTTTCCGTATCTTAACTCTGCTGTATTTTGTCTCTATGACATGAAAGTGTTCAAAGCTCTCTAATCCCATACACATACAGTACAAATAGAACAAACAAGGAATGATTTATGCATGCCTGACTGTGCTTTTTACTGCATTAAATGAAGATGAATTGCAGTGCTGGACAGGGACAAACTCATCTGAAAGATCCATCTTCGTACATTTTTAGTGTTCAATCTCATGTCTTCTGCAAAAGTGTTTTAGCATGCTATTGCTGTTTTCCACTTGGTGATCACTACTGTGAGATGCACACTACATGTGGCCCCGAAGGAGTGCTGAATTAGGTTCCACAACCAGCAGACTACCATAGCTGCAAGATACAGCTCTCTTTGTATCTCTTACAAATGATCCTGCTGCTGCATTCTACGACAGATGTCACTTCCCAATATCTGCCAGCTGCTGCTGATGTTAATTAAGCGAAAGAATTAACCCTCTCCCTCTTTCCCACCATCATTATTACATACACTCTGCTTTCTGCCTTTGTAGTCACTTTTCACAGACAAGTCTGGCAATTTATATACAGAGCAATAATTTAGCTTTGTTGATATTTGTCAGAAAGTCTAGAGTTTGCATCTTGTGAGAAGTCGTATGTGCAGATATTGTATATAACTGATTATTTTTCTTATAGAAAAACTGCATTTTAAAAAGTACATGTTGTTAATAATGTAGATTTGGTAACAAAAAATAAAGTTTGCACTGAATTCAATGTTGCAGTTGACACAGTGAAAGGAAGGGATGCCATTCAGAGAGGGCTCAACAGACTTGAAAGGTGGGCCCGGGTGAATCTAATGAGGTTCAACACAGCACAGTGCAAGTTTTTGCTAGGAGGAACAAACCTTGAGAGCAGCCCTGCAGAGAAGGACTTGGGGGTCCTGATGGATGAAAAACTTAACATGAGCCAGCAGTGTGCTCTTGCAGCTCTGAAAGCTCAGAAAGGCTCTGCTGTGGCAGGGGGCTCGAGATTCATGATCCTTGTGGTCCCTTCCAACCCAGGCCATTCTGTGATTCTGTGATAGTGCGATTCTGTGATTCCATGATAAGTGTACTAACTTATTCAAACCAATAAAGAAGTGAACTAACAACATGCAAGATAATTTTTTTCCCTTCTCCCTTCATTTTCTTCAGTTTTGTATATGAAGTGATCAAACTCAAAATTAATGTATCCTCCCACATTATCTTCCTTTGTACCCATGTAGATACGGAGCAAGACAGATTTTCCAGCTCCTTCTTCCAAAAGTAACATAGCCACAGTATCCACGTGAGACAAGCTGCACTACAGTTTTTAATGAATTGATTTTTATATAAGCATTTCTAGAACTTTTCTAAAACTAGCAAAGTAATGAGGAATGTCCCTCTACCTCTTAGTTCTCAGGCTCAATACTTAGCCATAGTTTTGAAATTTCCATTAATGTTTCCTAATGAGATTTGGGGGTATTATTGTTATTATTGTGTTTGCGCACATCCATCTGAGAAATACTTGCTAGACATTCTCTATTTACCAGCCAAGAACTGATGAGAAGAGCAAGAGAGAGATGCAGTGATGGTCCAGGAGCAAAGCAGAGACTGAAATGCCAGTGGAGGAAGAGGTTGATGCAGTGCTTGTGTTATGGAAAAGTATCCTGGCTTGTCACCCTTGACACATATTGTGCTCCCCAGAGTGGAATGGTGACTCATTATACTTGGATAGAAGGCAAAGAACCACCTCGGTCAAACCTAAGAAGTCAAAATCACCTACACTGATAGCAGCCGTGTATGTAATATAAATAGTCCCACAGACAGATGGTGGATCAACAGTATGATACAAAGCTCTATTAGAGAACAGCATCAGGAAAGGACAAAAGGACATACTGCAGCCTGGCAAGTCAGACAAAACCAGGTACCTGCCTGGAGTTTTAAAACTTCTTTTAAAAAATAGCAGCCTGTACATAGAAAAACTACAGGCAGTGATGCATATGGATATTCTCCTAATGTTGTAATGTGCTAATATTAATCACTATGAAAGATAGTTAAAACACAGACAGTGTTGAACTGCTAAAGCTGTCCAGTGGTGACCAGTGCTTTAAAGAGTCTTTGAGACTAACACGTTTCTGACTACCTATGAAATGGATTGCCTGAGGCTAGTGAAGAATTTCCCTTCACACAAATGGCTTTGTTGAGATTTTTCATGTCCTTACTCAGTTGTCTTTTTTATTTTTGATTTATACAATGCTTATGAAAGTCAAGATTTTTAGCAATTGAATCTTTTCTCATGTCTCACTTTCCACTTACTGGAATAGTGAAGAGGAAAATCTGTACAGCTTAATTCGCAAGAGGCAATGCTCCGTGATTGTCGGGTCACGGCTAGCTGCAAGTGGGTAGCTACCTGTGTCCCAGCTATGATACCAGGTAAAACTAGCTGTGGTGGTGCTGGTTATTTTCCCTGCCAAAGGCATCTTCTCAGAACTGAACTGGGAATTCTCACTTCACAATTGCCAATGAATAGCAATTACAAGAGGTTTATTATAAATTCCTTATGCATACAAGGCTACCACTGACTTAAGAGGATTTTTTGTGTGCCAGGAAGTGTAGGAATGGGTTTCAGATGGTTGTGATTCCCAGTTGGTGTGGACACAAGCCAGCTGGAAATATTAGCTCTGGAAGCAAAAAGTTCTATGAGAGTAACTATGCCCTTGAGGCACCTTGTTATACAGGTCTTCATTTAAAAAAAGAAAAAAAGGAATTGCATCCTTTTCCCTACCTCTTTAAATCAAAATAATAGTATTTTTCCATATAATCAAAAGGCTGCATTCTCAATGCAGTCTTGTGAGTGTGATGACAACTCTTGGTATCCTCTGAAGAAGTTATATGACTATTGTGCAGTGGACTGCACTGAAAATTTCCCTTATATTTTGCAGCAGACATTCCCTGGTGCAGCATTTTTTCTTTCAGTCTTAATTGAACTTTGAAGTATTCACTTGTTCATGCTGTTGTCTGTGTAAGCTTTTCATTTTTCTTTTTTGAATTAGACGCACCGTTTACAGTACACTTCCCACCAGAACAGAATCCAACTTTACATAACAGGTGGCAATAGAAATTTTAAATCAAGTCAAGAGTTAGTAAAATGCAGTATTAATTTTATTATGGCAGGCACAATATGTATCTTTTTATAGCCCTACTTGTACGTTTTAAAATCAGGCAGTTACCAAGAGCTCTATCCTTGAAAGTGTTTTATGGAAACAAAAAAGAAAAAATCCAATACTTATTCAAAATTTGGGAAATTATCACCATGTTGAGCACTGCATTAAATTGATGGCTTAAATAGCATTCTTACAGGAGTGCTGGGAGAAGTTAAAACACATTAACCTTCCTGTCACCTCATGTTCAAATGGCTGTGGTCAAAATAGGTGTTTACATTGTACTGCCTGTTCAGTTTGACTCATTTCCTCAACTGTTGATCAAAAGCAGGAGGATTTCACAAGTGATCTCTTTTCCTCTGGTTTTTGCAATTGCACGTTTTCTGAACGGCCACTTGTACTTTTATTTTGCACAAAAGGGAGAGGTGCTCTGATAATTAGCTGGGGTCCTGGCTTTACTGAAACTTTGTATGGGCTCTCCACTGGGTGTTCAGTGATCATTCAATGCTCAAGGTCAATAAGAACACAGCTTTATTCTAGATCCTGTTCCAACTGACTGTGCTACAGTTTGATATGTGTAGACAGGGCGGAAAATGTAAAATACAAAAAAAAGGACATGAAGCAGAAGAGCCTCAGAATAATGAGTTTTTAAAGTCAAGAGTGCCTGATACCATTTCTTCCTTTCCAAATCAAAACTACCAGCAAGAACACTTGAAATCTAACACTGAACAAAGACTGAGCTGCATATACAACCAATCTCACAGTGACTTCAATGCATACTTTTATTACAGACTTTCGGTTATGTAATCTGTTATTCAGAACCCTTCACCATAAAAAATGTAATGTTATTTTCCAGAGAACATAGCCAGATTATCCAAATTAACACATACAAATGAAATGGAGGTCTGAGAAGAAAGCTTCTCAGTCAGCAGGCACTGTTTGTGCAGGAACACCTGTATGCTGTATGGTATTAAAAGATACCTGCCAGAACCTGTCTGCATATCCAGCATGAAAACACACTGGCACTGGCCAGTTCCCCAAATACTACTATTCCTGAAGGTGGTGAAAAACATTCCCTTTTAAACACATTTAGTGCTTTGAAACTGTCTCATTTTCTCATTGTAATGACCAACATATACTATTCTCTACTTGGTCTGGGATTGCCATCGATGGACTTGGACACTCTTCAGACTATAAGCCAAGACGTACATACTAAGGACCTAACGTGGATCTATGACTTATCAGTTAGCCTCTCATGACTGAGATCAAGGACTCTCTGCATTCTTCACCAAAAAATACACAATCTCTTCTTTCACACAAGACAACAGTGCTTCTGGTATAAGGCATTTCTTCAAAAATGCCCCTTCTATGTGCTTCATGACATGCAGTTCTCCTCCACCATTTATAGTAGTTTCTTTGTTAGCTTCTTGCACCCACCTTAATGAGAGCTAATAGAAGCATCAGGTGCTTCATCACCCATCTGTTTCACAAAGTTTTCATGTTGCTGTCACCCACTGTTTTCAGATAAAGAGCTAACTTCCTAACACTGCTCTCTAGTTTTCAAAAAGTTCCCTGAACTTTTCTCATTTTTTTTTTCCCAGCTTTCACACAATTTATTACATAATAAAGGGCTTCCTAGTATATGAAGTGGCTGAGAAGATATTCGTTAAGACTTATCCAAATATTCCTGCATAACAACGTATTTCCTGTATTCCAGTTAGACTGAGACTGAAGTTCAGTCTTAAAGGCTCACTATCAATATCTTGTCTAGCAAGAGAAATCCTGGAAGAGATTTTCTTGAGAATATGCAGAGACTGTGTCCAGGTTACTGCAGAATTTTTTTACCTCTACAAGAAAATACTGATTCCATTTGTGGGATTTCCAAGTAGTAGGGTAAATTGCTACAGTTTCCATTTCTATACAGACAATAAGACCCAAAAATATGATTCCTGGATGCAGACGTAAGGGGTCATGAAGTGATAAAAAGTAAGCAAAGCTCAGAATAGGAGAGACCTAGTGATACTGGGTCTGTTCATTGAAAGTAGATTGTATTGCTGGGATAGATTCAGTGAAAATATTTCAGTAGGTAATCCTGAAGTTATTGAATGGGAGAATTCATAATGACCCTTGAGAGCTGTAAGAGACAGAAGAAAACTATGCAGGTTGGGAATATTGCTATGGTTCATCTTATTGTATTCAGCCCACCAATAAGGTAACTTAACCTTTGCTGCCTATTTCTTCAGACCTTTGACAAAACAAATTACTTTGAATTACCTATACATGAATGGAGTCTGGGGGAATTTAATAGAACAGGAAACGATCTAATATGCATATCCATGCATTTAAGACATTACCTCTACAAGATGGGTAGGTAGAAACCTTGCTGACCTATTGGATTCTGCACCTCTATTTCACTCCTAACTGATGGGCCAAATCAGACTTCACAGAAAAGCAAAAATAGCAAGCAAAATCAGAATGCCCAAAACAAGCCATAGCAGGTCTCTGAATTCCTCCATGTAGGAAAAATGGCACCCAGTGACATTCACTGATGCTTGCTGAATATTTATGGAGACCAAACAGTGGATGTGAGCACCCTGAGGTTGGGGGTGCTCAGCAGTAGCAACAAAAGCAGTGGATCACCTCTGCTGTTGCAGATTTTTATAAGCACAACACGCAGGCTCTTGTTCATCCTGGCAACAATGCACAGCTAATGGTGGTGATCATGTAGAAAAAGTGTTGTGTAGCTGAGAATTTGCTCTGTTAAATACTGTTACTGTGCTATTTCTATCTGTAGCAGTTTCTCTGGAAATAAATAGGAGACATTACTTTCAGAACAACATATATCTGAAGGGAAGGTGCAAAGAAGATGGAACCAAGTTCTTTTTCAGTTGTGTCTAGTGCCAGAACAAGAGACAATGAGACAAAGAGACAAATTAGAAAACAGGAGGTTCCCTCTGATGACCAGGAACCACTTCTGTGCTGTGCAGGCACTGAAGTACTGGCACAGGCTGCCCAGAGAAGCTGTGGAATCCTCCAGGACATTTTCAGAAGTTGCCTAGACATAGGTCTGGTCAGCCTGCTCTGGGTGGCCCTGCTGGATTGGGGAAGGAGCAGATGGACCCAGAGATCCCTCCCAACCTCACCATCCTGTGATTCTGTGAAAACAGTGCATTTTACTCTACATTTGCTGTTGCAGTGGTGGCATTCTTCCTGTGTTAAACTCTACTCGTACATATTCTCAGAAGTCATTGGTGAGATAACTGTTTGACTTACTTGAGAACAAATTATTTCTCCCATATGTCAGTTACCTTTTCTTGTATTATCTTGCACCTGTAGGCACCACTCAACGAGGCAAAACCTTTGTAAATTTTAATGGCAATACTGCTGCAATAATTGCTGTAGGGTTGTACCCTAGAAAAACATAAAACTTTTCCTTTCTTTTTCTGATTGTGGTTTTAGAGGATAAACACCTGTGGTGCTTCCTGTAGTTTATTTATTCCTGGTTGTGTAGGAATATACTGCTTAGAAGTCCTTTGCTACAAATCCGCTTGCTCCATTGGTAATTGATATGATTAAATGAAAGAACTAGTGTTTCCAACTCACACTTGAATTTAGATATTTTAAATTTATGTAAGCAGTCATACAGCCTCTATGCTTCCAGGTATGACTGACTGAGTGGGCTTCTGACGTACCAGTTTAACAGCATTAGCCAACCTTGGCATTGAATTTTACAAGCTGCTTTGGTTTAAAAGCAGTCTATGGTGCTGAGGCCAAGTAAGTGCCAAAAGTGTTAAAATCAAATACAAAAACAAATTCTCTGCTCTGCTTCATTCAGTTTTCTTGGTCTGTAACTTTTAGACTATGCTGGAACTGGAAATAATTCAGAAGCTAAGTTAAAAAAAAAAAAAAAAAACATCCCCACACTCATTTTAGAAAAGCTTGCAGTCATTTTCAAAGAAAACTCAATTAATTTTCCATCCCTGTGACCAAAGAGCATGTCTTTTTCTTTTGTCAAAACTGAAAGAATTATGGAATTCAGGCACAAGTATATGTCGTGATGCTAATGAAGCTTTTCCTTAGTTTCAATTCATTGTATGTAGAAGCATCCAGATCAAATTATATTCAGAAAGGATTTTGGGTTGCTTTTTTTTCTAAATCAAAATGATCTAAAAATCCTATTCACTCCTAGCTTTGAAGAATTAAATAGATGAGTTTAGTGAATCTAATTTGTTTTATAGCTGTTGACTATTTTTTCTTTCAGTTCTATGAAAAATAAATAGTTTTATTGTTCCTCTCTTGACCACAATTATTTACATAACTTGAAATGGAGCAGTATTTTCTTTTTGGTTGATATTTGACCTAAACTGAAGAAATGAAGCACTGCAAAAAAACAACCCAACAAAACAAGATTACTACAAAGCCCCACGGCCTTATTACAATGTGTGTTTAGAGAGCCTTTGTTCTTGTTCAAGGAAATATATCTGGCCTTACAATTAATTAATTTCATGTAATTCTTTTTGGGGAAAGTCTGTGAAAATACTATATCTGGGAATGTGGCTGTGAAAATACTCCTGCTTCTTCTAAGCAAGTTAATTAACTGCTTTGAAAGTAAAAAATACATTTATCTTTGCATTGTTGGTACAGATAAAGGGACGTTCATTCTACATCAGATATAAAACAGACTGTAAAACAGATGGTACTTTGATTTTTAGATATAGAAATCAGAGTTAAGGTCAACATACAGAGGTTTAGGAAATACCAACTTTATTTTTGTTCAATATCTGTGCTTCCATGCCACACACAGAGTTCTCAAATTCATGAGGTAAATATGTGTACTGCGAGACTTCCTTTGCTGCACAGTGTACAGTTCTGTCTTTTCAACTTGTTAGCAGTTGGGGTGGGCTCTGAGTGAGTGCATATTTTTCTCTAAATTGCATTGGATATGTAAAGAAGAAAAAGAGAAAGGAATAGAAGCTACAAACATCATTAAGATGATAAATGTGATGCTTTATACATATGGTCAATTTTACACGTTTTTTAATCTCTGAGCTAGGCATTTCATCCTAGAGGCTGCAAAGTGAGGACTTTGTAGAAAACCAGCGAAACAGAACGTGTGACCATCCTTCCCTCCCCTCCTCTGGATGCTCTGTAACAGATCTGAATCTCTCCTGTACTGAGGACTCCACAACAGGATATAGTACTCCAGGTGAGGGCTCACCAGACAGCTCCCTATCTCCTGCTCTCTTCTGTTCCTATTAAGCCTTTTGCCCTGGGGTGATTTCCTACCTTGTCTAAATCTACAGCTGGTCCTATATCTGAATTACAATCATGGGAATTAATTGGTGTTACATTAATATTTCTAGTGGTTCACAACAAAATTCTGTACCAGCTAACTCATACAGGCACACACAGTATATTTATAAGAGGGAAAAATAATTTATGCCCTTTGTACAAGGTTTAGTCTTCCAGTCATCTGGTTTCAGCCACAGTTAGTATGTTCACCAATAGAAATAGCAAACACTCTTATTAAAGCACCAGGATAAACAGGCTATATTAGATTTTAATTTACACTATGCATTAGAGGTAGCATAATCATCTGAATGCCTTCTAGATATCCTGCAAATAAGACTCTTGCCGTCATAAGAGCTTCATTTGCATGAGGCTATGCATATTATTAGACCTAATAAAATAAACTTGAATAAACAATCATTTACATAGTGTGAAAATATACAACTCAATGGAAGAAACAATTTTTTTAATCTTGAAATTCTAGCTCTGACACGCACTGACATTTATCTGTGGTATTTCCTTCAATTGTTCTCATTAAAATTGGACTACAGTTACTTGTAGCTTCACAATGTGTTAAAATGAAAGAAAAAGAACAGTACTTTCGAGAGTACTTAATTTGGAATTAAATTAGTTTCTTCACAGATCAGAAGAAATGTACATAGCAGAATTTTATTGTATTAAACTAGCACACTTTGCTATGTAAGAAAGAGCAAAGGACAAGAAGATATTACTCCTCACAGAACTGCAAAGCTATAGCCTAATCAAATCCAATCAAGAAAAAAGAATACCAAAAAAACCTCTCCTGTTAGGTTGTTTTGGATGGACTGGGGTGCCAAAAAGAGTCCTACACGAATTGTTAGACATTTTTCCACTGACTTCAATATGAGTTTTTCTTGCCTAAAAGGCAGTGCTAGCCATACAGGCTGTCTGTTGTGACTTGATGATGATGCATGAGGACAAATAATACATTGGATGAGACGGAGTTGGGACAACTGAGAGTTGTTTGAGGAATAACAAGCTCAACTCTTCTAGGCTCATTTTGAGAGCAGGAAAGTAGTCCAGCCAAAATAGATATGCACATGTACTTCAAAGGTATTAATTTTTCCAAACTGGAGGAAAATGTGAGAGAAATGGGTTAGAAAGAAAATTCATAGAAAAATACGAATAGGAATAAAATGTATTTAAAATCAAAACTGCTATAAAATTGCAGGCACCTTCTGCTTCAGAGCAGGGATAAAGGCAACATTAAAAATAAAATCTAACTCTAAGTCTAAGGATGGCACAAATGAGGAACAACCAGACACACAGATTACAGGTTAAAAAGTATATCATATGAGAATCTATGCTTTCCAGTCCGTTATTAGTTAAGAGGATGCTCAACGAAAATCATGACAAATAAATGCATTTTAGTCAGGAAATCCTGGCTATTTTATTCATAAGCTTAGAAGTTTGGCTCAGCAATTTTTTACTGATATCAATTTTTAATACAGCTTGTGTTAAAGGGCATAGATAAAATATTATGCTATCAATGTCTTGTGCCAACATTTTAAAACCTCTGCATGGTACACTCTGCAAATACAGTGAATTCATGTGGAAAGCACTGTTTGGTGAAAATCAAGTAAAGTGAATTGCCTTCTGGCAAACAGGACAGCAGACCTGCAGCTACAAGCCAAAAAAGGGTTATGACCTCCAGCTGTTACTTCAGATAAGCTATCAAATTAACTCCCCCAAATATGTACGGAAGACTTATGAGCAAGGGAATACTAGCTAAAGGAAAGTTGGATTTAGCAATGTTCTAAAACAAATTAAAACCGAGGGAGAAAAGGAGCAAATGATTCAGCATCAGACATGATGAGTTACAGTTTTAATTTAATAAAAGATCTACAGCTTTTTTTTCATCATTTTTCAAATTTAGAAAAGTCAAAACTAACTGCAATTTCTAAACTAAAATGAACAGTAATATCTTTGTTTAAAAACATGAAGATAGGCAAAAATGCATTTACCTACACTCTTTTGAACTAGGCCCTTGTGTTTTGAGCTACAAAGAAAATGAATAGGTTAATTTTTACTTTCATTCCTACTGGGGAAAAGCAAGCAAACAAAACACTATCAGCTAAAGATTCAGTTGGTTATAAAGGTAGACATGACCAAGATCTGCATAAAACCCTCCAAATACTCTTGCGCTCATTCTAGTAGATAAGCTGCTGAGCCAGACCCAGAAGATACAGATGGAGAACAAGCCAGCTGTTTAATAACAACCACAGAACTTCACATGGACTGCAAAGGAGCCGGACAAGTGGGACAAACATACAGCAGTGCGTTGCAAAATGAGATGAAGGCACGTTGTTCCTGGGTCGGCTGGTTCAATGCACAGACAGATTCAGAACTGAGCAAGACATTATTATTCAAGGTGGGATAAAAAGAGAGAGGTAAATGTATGCATCTGGTCTGACATATGTTTTGGCTCAGCTATGTGGAAGGATAACAATAAGTCTTGTAAAAGAGTGTTATAAAGAACAAGTGATAAATAATGAATGAAGACTCTGCATTGTTTATTTATAGAATATCAAGAGCGTCCTGCTAGACGCATTTTCAATTATCATTCATTCTGGAAAGCCCTGCTGATTGCTTTAACCTTGATTTTTAGGACAAAGTAATGGTAATGTGGAGGCATACTGGTATATACCTGAAGAAAAGAATGGTGAAAAGTGTACTTATAAAGTAGTAAAGTCATATTAAAACTGTTATGCAATAAAAATAAATTTTAGGCAGCATCTGGGAAAAGGGTATTCAAAACCAATAATATCCTGTTAAAATTAATGTGCAATAAAAGCATGCTGTGGAGTATTTGTAACAGTTTTCAAACCAGGGCTCTGGAAATAGGTTTTTGACCTATTTTTCTAGCATTGATAGATTAATCAACACTTCAAGAATTGTTGAAAGAAACCAGAAAACAGCTTGGAGTAAGAAATAAGGGTTTTTTGTCATTAATTTGAACAAACAAACAAAAAAACCAACAAAACCAATCCTCACAAATGTGGTTTGTTAAACAGTTATGCACCAAGTAACCTTATTAAAGAAAAACAAACAAACAAAACAAACAAAAAAAAACCCAACCACACACTTGAATCTAATTGAATTGTCCTGATTAATAACAAAATAAATGTCTGGTTCAAAAACTGGGGGCTTCATTAAACACATCCTTCTATTTGCCAAAATGTTACACTCCTGCACCCAAACAACAGTCAGAACAATGAGTGTAATTGAGAATAAATACTGGCTTGAGATATTTTCTAGCAGCTAAGTAAACAATAGAATTTGTGAATTGACCCAAAATACTCATCATTTTTTTCCATGTCCAACTGAATCTGCTATTATCCTTTCAATTCTTTGTTTTCTAATAAGTGAATAAAAGCCATCTCACTATATAATCCTGGAATATATAATATTTTTTGTATTTGTTTCCAAAGCTTAAGAATTTTGACTTTTTTTTTTCCTGTTTGCATAAACAATCTGCTAAGTTAGTGAAAATTTACATACAGTTTTGAATAATTCAGGAGGGTGTGTTTTTAGAGAATAAAAGATATGCTTACAATTTGAACAACTTTTGTTACCTCTCTGACTCATCCCCATAGCAGCTATAATCTAAAATCCATCTAACTTGATTGCAATTTTTTAGTGTCAGCTAATGAATGTCAAACTCTTCACTGCTCCGATATTGTTATGCTAAGGGAACTTGATATAGAAAAGCACACAAAAAAAGAAATGTTAACATTGGAAAGTAAAATTAATGGTTGTTAGAGCTGGCTTAACATCCGAGGCTGCTCTGCAACGCTAAACAAACCTTTCTCGAGGTAGACTGCAAGAGTAGCACATGTGAAACAATCAGGGCACAACGGAGCTCCAGGAGAAGAGCCATTATGGTTTAAGTAGGACTGCAGCGATACCGAGGTACAGCAGAGGCTTGGGGGAGAGCAGTGGGGCACCACCCAGCTGATTTTGTTAGGGCCCACATTCTGTGCCATCCTCCTCTCCTGTGCTGCTGACAGGAGCCTAAAGGGGCTGAAGAATGCTCCCCAGCCCTCTCAGGACAAAAGCTGTGTGAAATGCCCGGGGCTCTCAGTATAAACGAGAGTAGTATTTGACTGTAAGATACTGCCTTTAAGATCAGAGAACAGAGTTTTTCATCTCTGTGATAGATTTGGCATCTCGTGGGAAGAAATCTAGGATCTGTTGTCTTCAATTCAAGACTAAGTTTCTTTGGAGGTCTTCCTGAATTTCGGATAACAAGTTATTTCTCCGCATATAATGAGATTCACGCCTGATTTGTTAGACTAGAGCACAACTCACCATGACTACAGCACATGTGTCATGCTCCTTGTACAGCTGGACTTATTAGCTGCCATGGATTATTTACTCTAACATAATGTCTTAGCCCCAGACCAAGCCTTGGAAATACACACATATTCAGTATACCATTGTAAGAACCTTCATTTAATTCCTTACCAGAAACTCACCTCATATACATTACATACATCAGTATGCTGGCCTCATGTTTTAAACATCTGAAAAGCCAATTAAGTTTGTCCCTGATCCTGTTGTTTCTTTCTTTTACATTAAGGTTTCTTTATAATTGAGATCCTTATAAGGGCTACACCTCCAACAACAGTAACATAAAAACAAGGAGCTGAATTTTATTCCTCTTGCATAATTATCTTCCAGTATGGCACTCACAAAGACTCTGTTCTTATGTAAAATAAGCAAGAAGGATTAAAAGAGCAAGGGTTGCATTTTACCTATCAGCTGTGGCTCACAGTCCTTCGATGAACTGTATTATCTAATTAAAACATACACCAAATGTTGTGACTCCACTTATTTTGGTGCAGATTTGCATATATACATATATATTTATTATTATTATTATTATTTTTTACAAGCATGGTGAGAAGAAAATAGAAGTGTGAATTAGAGATGCAAACAAGCTCTTCATTGCAGAATAAGAATAGAGGTAAAGTCAGAGAGAAGCAAATACAGCTCCCAAAACTCAAAGCACTTATCTAGGGCTTCTCAGCTACTAGAGTTTCTGCAAAGCTTAGTGGTACAGACTCCCTAGTATAATTTGAGCTATGATAGCTGCAGGTGAAGGAGCAGGCAAAAATTCAATGTTAAAATCCTCTTTTTTTTCTGTACTTTGTAAATTTAAGAAAAAGTTAGTCATGGATGAAATTTAAATTGCTTTTTACTTCGTCTGAAAGAGACTGCCAATGTCTAAGGATATATTTTCTTGAGGAAAGGAAATGTATTTTGGACATTGGAAGGGGTACAGACTATTATATGAGCAAGTTATTAGCATCTGCTTTTACGTGGATGCTTCCTGTGAAGGTCCTTACCACCAAAGCTACAGGGGGTCACTTTATGAATGAGCCTTCAGTTCAGCAGATTATCACAGCTGAGTCCAATACGCTTCTGTGTTCAATGCTTAACATTAAGCACTTTCTCAAGTACTTCCTGAACAGGCTAACAGGCTTTGGCTCAGAACACATTTCCAAGTTACAAGAAAAACTGAATATAAAGTACTGGGATGATATTTGAGTATTTGTTTAACCCTATTAGTAATCTGTTTTTTTTTTTTGTTTGTTTTGTTTTGTTTTTTTTCCACTGGGGGCCATGAAGCTTATTGGTACAAAGGGGTTGATCCAGCCTTTATGAATTCATCCCTTTACACTAAATCAGCGTGTATCAGCTTAAGTCATAATAGCAGTGATTGCAATTTTTTACTATTGAGAGAATTTCTAGATTGTCATGCTAAAAATTATTTTCTAGAATTGTGAAGTGGGGAAGAAGGAGGAAGTTTTCCATCAAAACACAAAGAGAAATGATTGCTCCTCTCCAGGACTAAAATACAAACTGAATACATTTAAAAGCAATGTAGTGGTTCAGGCCCCTATTTTTCTTAATTATTTCTCTTCTCATAGAAAAATCACAATGGTTTGATTGACAATAATAATTAGGAAAGCTGTTGTTGTGTTTCAGAATGTAAGAAATTAATCTCTGTTTTCATCAAGCAGTAGGAGTGAAACCTATCCACATAAAAGGTTGGACCAAGGGCTGACTGTGCACCACAGAAAATCTGTGTCAGTTTGTTTCTGACATGAGTGCTTGCAGAGACCTGTAATGCTTGAACTTTGCACTGGTTCTCTGACTAGGAAATAACCATCTTTAGGACATGATATATCCTCAAATATATCTGTTACGTATTATTACTAGTGTCTGATACATCATCTACTTTTATCTCAGAGTCTTTTTTATCATAACCATTTCCCAATTTTCTCTTGTTCATGGAATATGTGTAACCAGGATTATTTTCCCTAGGAGACAACCACCTGTATTTTTTCAGCTGGATTCTCATTTCACATTTCTGGCACATGTATTTTTTTTCACTAGGCACTATTTTGTTTGATTATGTCTCTATTCCCATAGTGTTTATAGCACCTCTCACCTCAGAACCATCTGCAATTTTTATTCACAATCTTTTTCTCCATCATGTCTGGCTTATAAATATGAAAAGAATACAACTAAAAAGTAGTATAATTCAACACGGTGAAGTCTGGAAAACATGAAATAGTCTTGTAACTGGTGCATAAAATATGCTCATTTTTCTGTAGTGAAGATTAGGCCCATGTGTCTTTATGGTAATGAAAAGCCTAAAGCAGGTGTATTCTCTTGTTCTGCATGTAAGAACACTAGCTGATGCTATTCATGTTCCTCCCTTTCCTTTTGTCATTACTTTTTTATTGATGGATGCCACTGAAACTTCACTATTTTGAACGACACTTTCCTTTTCTGCTTTATAATCCGTGTTGGGGAACTACAGCGAAGGAAACTTCCTTTAGGGGACCATCCATACACTTTTCAAAGGGCTTTTTTTTATTTTTATTTTTATTTTTTTTGCCTTTGAAAATCATTAAAATGCTACAATTCAGAAGCTGTGTTTGCAGTGCTTTCTGTTGACTGTTTAATGTATTTTCTCACGGTTCCTATCTTGGTCCTTGCACTGTCAGTGCACCGCTATTTCCTCTCCAATTCCTACTTTAAAGAAAGAGATAAAGATTGTAGGAAAACACATTTACAGTAAGATCAGAGAGAAAAAATCATGAATATTTTGCATTCAGACTGTGTTTTCCTAACTGCTGATATGAAACAGGCCACACTATAATTATAAATTTTGTACCTTGCTGACCTTTGCTGCATACCTATGTAATCCAAGTCTTCTTGACATTGCCTGACCCATATGAAAGTTTTTTCCGTTACAAGATGATTAAAAGCAATGTTTTTCCTCAGGTCTTACTGAAAATATTCATATCAAACAGTGGCACAGAACAACCATTACAATTTGTGCAAGGAGACTCCATAGCTATTATTTTTCTCTTCCTTCATTAGAGAAGAAATCCACAATGTTTGCCAAGCTGTTCTCTGTGTAAACGCTTTCGTTTCTGATCATCAGTGTAATGCCCAGGTTATATAAAAGTTTGCTAGTGTGCCATGAAAAAAAACATTGTTTGCACTTCAGAGACTGACAGAGTTTATTTTTAGATTTATAAACAATGCAGAGGAGTTGCTGGAAAGTAAACACCCTAAAAGGATGAAGGAATAAGTAAGGAATAACTAAGATCTTTACGGAGGTAGAACCAAGGTTGTGTGCAGATGTTCAACCTGGTCCTGTGGAAAGAGTACATTTCTCTACATATTCGCCAGGCAGTGGACACAACATGGGGACATGGGAACCAGGCTGCGGATCTTATCTTACCTACTCTCTGGCAAATCAAATGTCACAGCATTTACACTTGCATGGCATGTCTGTTGTTTGATGAGAGCTCTAAGTATAGCAGGTACACTTTATTCCTATTTACAGCAAGTATGAAGTTCATTGTGAACTCATGACTAACTGGCATGATCATGGTTTACAACATCTGCAGCACATATTTTATATTTGAGCCAGCACTTGCTTTAGGATTTCTGAACTGCTGACTATATGGTATTTTCATGTATGTCAGGAAATATAAGCCAATAAACAAAATCACTATTTATCATATGAATATAATATCAACCTCAGCACCATCCAAATAGCTTGCTTCTTAAGCAGTATACTAAGGGAAAAGTTTCCTTCCTATGATTTCAAAATACACAGAAAAATCCAGAATATCACCTTTTCTGCATGCCAGCAGAACATGACACCAGACACTGGTTGCTAAATAAAGGACAGTGGAAACCTGAGAAATATGGATAGTATCAAAACAGAGAGAGTGTTTAAGGGGCTGCAGTACAATATTGTCTCTCTGTTACAGGCTTTAAAAATTAATAGGGCAAGTTAAAGTCTACCTGCCACTTTGTAGGCTGCCAGTACCCTATGGTAAGTGGCTACATCATTTTATTCCAAGAAATAAAGATGTTGATAAATGACATTCTAGAGATGCATAAAGCAAAGAAACACCAGTGAAAGCACAATTAAAGTAGAATCAAAACAGATGGAATAATTTGTAAGGTTACCAGAGATAAATACAGAGAATAGTTTAGAAATACTGTGTGACACTGTAAAAAAAAGTCTTACACTCCATTTAGGTGTAGTTTTCCATAGAAAAGGCAGTTAGAAATCACTGACTTTGGAAGCTGGCTAAGTACATTTCAAGGTGCCTCCTGGATAAAAGAAGATAAAGAAAGCAACAGGACAATCAGAACTACTTGCTACTCTAAATCAAAACTCAGTCTGATAGAAGCAGAGAATAAACCATCTCTGGGTCTTCAGAAAGCATTATTAGTTAGGTCTGGTACCTGCTGCCAACAACATAAGATGTTTTCAAATGGGAAAGCATGTTCAACTGTGCCATAGGCTAGGAAAGGCAGGAGGAGGAGTTCATGGTGCCTCACTTCTGCGTACATGATAATGAGATGGGCACATTGATGTTTCAGGTTGAAAACTTAATTTCTACCCTTCTCCTTTAACCGAACTTCTACAATACGCTTCACCAGTTGCAAACAGAAAATGAATTTTAATGAAATTCTAATGTAGAAAAAGACTTTTGTATATCCAGTACAGACATGAATGTTTTAACAAAAGAAGAAAATATTGCAAAGGTATGGCAAGTATTACCCCAAAGAGGTGATGAATATCAGGATGGGTTCTTTTCCACAGGCTCTGCTCTAACTCACAGGAGAATACTGTATTCTGTCTTCGCATTATGGAAGTGAAAAATAAAGTCAACTTGTAAGTTTTTGATGAAGTTAATGGGCCACTTTATTCTACTTCATATGATACAAAGTAGGGTGTCTCTATTTATTGAGCTGGAAGTATGACCATAAAGGTTAGACAGAGTATTTCACAATTGGAAGCTTCTTTATTGCAACAGATTTATTGGTTTACAACCATGGCTTTATACTCACTATTATTCATTTCTGTTGTATACAGCTGCATTCTCCTGGAGTACCAAGGGCTCTTAATCTTTCTATTGATAGAGTTAAGTGAGAAATCTGTTATCTAATGAAGGTAAGTAAGAACCCAATTATCAGTTACTTGCCTCTATGAGTGGGTAATAGGATAATGCTAGAGCTGTCTGAAATTTTCAGATAACACTTTTATAGGACCTTCCATACTCAAAACAATGTAAAAAGCATTAATCCTCTTACCATCTCTGTAAAGAAAGGAAATATCACTACTCTCACTTAACTGAAAGAAAAGCAGGCTGAGAGATCAAACTTTTCCAAAAACAGATGTCTAAAATTTAGGATTAAATTCAGAATTATCTGCCCTAAAGAGTGACCTAATTAACAATTTTAACATTTTCTAAATCAAACTATATTGTGTGAAGAGCATCACATGAAAAGAGAATTTGTAATTCTCAAATAGAACATCTTTGTAGTGTAAGTCTGTATTTATATCTGGACTTTATATATTATATAAATATATATATAAATATATATCCAGAGATTATATATTATATGAAGTACTGGACTTCATATAATGTGTTCATATTTCTAATGATTCACTATAAACAACTGTCAAGGCTTATATGTATAAACTTACTAAAAATATGAATATCTTCTGTGTATTTCTGTTGGTTGTTTTGCTCTTCCTGATCCCTCTCACAATCATAACCTTTAGATGTTATCAATTGTTGTAGCTCTAATAATTTCAGCAGTGTCATATTTTTTTCCTTAGCTTGTAAGCATAACAACATTAATTTGAACCTTATGAATTTTCCTCATTTTGTTAATTGTGTTAGGTTTGGATTTAAACCATTGGTTTATATTTCAACAATAAACTCATTTCAGTTTAAATTCCAGAACCAAATTAGTACTAATTCTATTTTATGAAAAGAATAGCTTTAATACCTTTTCAAATCCAGACTTAATTTGTTTTTGATATATTAAACAAGTGCCTTGCTCACATTTTAATTTGGATTGTGCTAGAACTGTATTAACTACAATAGAAAAAAATGTTCTTCACATTGTGAAATACTAAAACTTGTAGTTATGTAAACGAGTACTTGTTTTAATTTTAAATAAGTAAATAAAAATTAATCACAAAGAACTGCCTCCATATAGTATGGAAAAAAAAAATCAAAATCTGCCCACTTTTGAATCAGATGAAATAACTAACAGTTCCTCTGCCACCAATCTTAAATCACATCTGATTTTGAGAACTTTGGTTTCTGCATTTGAACACCACTTCTGCACTTTTATTGCACCTTTCTAAGAACATATTTCTAAGTGCTGAATTTAGTTCCTATAGAAAATTAAGTTTAAGAGGAGAATGTGGTAATTCCTATTTTCTGGCCAATGCGGTCCCCAGCCATCTCTTCTTTCTGGAGGTTATAATTCTTTGGAACATATTTTCATCTTCCCATGTACTGCACTGAAAATGGTGACACCATTCCCAATTCCCTGCCATTGAAACTTTTTTTTTTTTTTTTTTTTAATCTTCTGTATGACACAGGCTAGAGAAGACTAGGTGGTGTAGAATGATACTCACCTCGACTACAGTCTTGGTCTCAGTTTCAAATGTTATACAATAAAAATTAGACCTTTTATATACCTCTAGGAATATATTGATATCTGTGATGCTTATCCTGGAAACAGATTCCAAGAACTACTGCTATGTTTTGGTAATTGTCCTGAATGACACCTTGTAGTACAGTTTTATATTTTCAGGAGTAATGTATTACTCTTTCTTACTTCACCTGAAAACACAAATAAATCCAGAATTTGTTCAAGACTTCTTGCTACACCATCCTGGCGAACATCGAACATACAGAACATAGAACATCGCCTCCCAGTCGGTGTGTTGTGATTTGCCAGCAAGGCCTACCAGCAGCAGATGATGCATGACACTGTGAAATCCATGGCAATATGTTCTGAAGGGCCTTTTGCTTCATCATAAGCTGGGGATGTATTTGTTGTTTGGAGGCAATGAAAAAGTGACAGCAAGGCTTACTTCTAAATATTATAAAGTATAGCATTCACTTGAGGAATGTTCAGCTTTAGATCATGGAAATGGTGCAGCTAAACTAATTACAGGAATACTATGTGTATATAGTTACTGTATATTACGTGAAGACCCCATCCCTGGATAAAAGCCATGTGGACATGGGACCAAGGGCAACACCTCAGAGATGGGACTCAGGAGATAAGGTTGATGGTTGGACTTCCCATCTTCCAACCTAAGTGATTTTAATATATATATATATATATATATATATACATATGTATATAAAATACATATTATATTATTATATTATAATATATAAATTATATTATAATAATATATTATATTATAATATATTATATAATATATTATTATATATATTATATATTATTATATATAAATAATATGTGGCGAGTGATGGGACAGGTATGTAGTTCCCCATATTGTTCAGACAAAACAACTGGGTCAATGTCATTTTCTGTTTCCTTTCTTACCTCCTATAGTCTGTCTGCTGATTTACAACTGTGCAATAAACCTAGAAATCAATATCAAGACTTGCAGGCTGCAAATAATCCTAACAAGGGAGGATAGCATGAGGAACACTGGATAAACTTTGTTGACTGGTAGCCACCATACAGCACAGAGTCTGGCAAAATGGTCCAAAAGGTGCTGGTTAGACAGACCAAGTCTTGAACTCTGAGAATTGGTGTCTAATAATTACCTTAGTAACTTCCTAGTTGCTTATCTGCAGAGTATGGCTTTCCCTCTGCACTGCTGTAGCAAAATGTTATGTAGGACTGGCCATGAGAATCCTAATTGCAAATAGTATTTCATGTGAACTGGAGAAAATCTGACTCTTGAGATAACATGAATTTCATCTTCCTCATCTCTGCATGCCTAGTAGTTAGAAAGCAGAGGTCATTCACGCCTAACACCATTAAGTGTCTTGTTCCACTCACAAGTCTTTCAGAGAGGTCAAATACCACAATGTAACACAAGATTTTCTACTCCAAGTAGCTGAAAAATTTCTTTGATTAATCAGAAATCGTAAAACTACTTTCCTGAGGTAATTAAAGCTATTAGAGTCAGAACTTCTGGAATTGACAGAGACAACAACCAAACTGAGCTCTGATACGTGGCAGAGAGAGAGCTTTGCTTGTATGTGGAACATTTTAACAGCAATAATTGTTAATGTCCTGTTGTTGTAACATAAAAGGCTATGGATTTCAGAAAGATAGAAAAGCATGACATAAAATGTGCAGAAATAAAACAAATGGTCTATGAGAATCATCAGTTGTCTGTGAGTAAATGTTGACAGCAATTCAGCTTGATTACAGTCTTGAAAATCATCTCCTTGTCTGACAGAGAAGATAATGTGCCTCAGCACTAGCTGCAGAAGTAACCAGAAGTGATTAAATCTCACTCTTTCTTTCAGAAAATTACTTATGATGTCTTGTCTCACAACTACATCATGTCTTATTAGAAGTTTCTTTCCTATATTGATTGGACTTCAGTATAAAATTCCCACACAACAACTGTTGGTTAAGGTTTCCTATCAGTATGTTGTACATTTTGAATCAGGAATGCTCAGGAACATATGTTGTAGGAATTTTGAAAATCAGAAATTTGAAATTTTCTAATAATGTCTCTGTAAGTGAAAACATCTTTGCTTCTGTTTGCATATTTTATTTGCTAGAACTAGAAAAAGTGTGAGCTCCTTTTTGTCACTATGTTTCTTGAGAAACTTTCTTCATTCAGGAGGAAAATTCATGAAACCTAAGACAGCCACTACAATAACTTCCAGAAGCTGAAGAAATTCACATTATTTTCAAGATAATATTAAAATAAATGGCAAGAAATGTTGAAAATGCTATTGTGCATCAAATTGTCTAAAGGCTGTTATGATACATAGGTATACATAACTCTTCAAACAAAAACCGATTGGTATCAGGGCCAAAAAAGTGAACTTGTCTCCTGAGAATGTTTAAAAGAGAAAACATGATTTTCTTCAGCGAAGCACATCCAAAATTTTAACAGTGAATAAACAGACAACTTTAAAGTACAAACCAATTGGAAAGGTGTTTACAGTTGGTAAAACAATCATTTAGATTTATTTCATGATTTCTTACGATAAATAGTGAATTACTGAGGAAGTGCAATATCAATATAAGAACATCTCGAGGATTTTGCTGTGGTATTATTTCTGCTGCTCTTAAGAGACAGAACTCTCATTATTATCAAAGCTTTCTTTGCCTTTTTTCTATCCAAGCTTTTTATTCGGACGCTGTCTAAGCTATCTTGCAGTGCTGGGATGAAAATGAGACCCATTTTTCAGAGATCCTGCTAGACAGACTGAGGATCTGATTCTGAAAGTTACTTTGCACAGTCTGAGGCTGGTCTTGTAGAGAAGGGTGAATTCCCATCAAACATGGTCTCACAAGCTCACCACTTCCAACTGCCACAACGCAGCACCAAAACATGAAGGATGCTGCTGCAACCTTAGAAGGAATTTGGGATTTCAGTCTGTTCCTTAGACTGCTTGGGAATGCCATTGCTACCTTGTGGTGTCTGCCATTTGTTACAGGGAAACTAGCTGCCTTTGGGGAATCAAAACCAGCCATGGTGTCATATGTACATTGTAAAGGAGCTGAAGCAACTGCCTTGAACTGAGCATTGCATATAGTGATGAAACATTTTGTTTCATGTAAAAACCAAATATGAAGAAGGGTAAGGGCTTTAGTTGTGTCACTGAGATTTATTTCATATGTATGTTTGCTAGGATTTTTTTTCAAACCAACCAGTACTGAAAATAGCAAGCGTGACTGACTGTATTTCTCCTATAGGTGGTTCCGTGTCTGATTTTAAAAATAATTGCTCAGAATTCTATTATTAAATTAGTGAAAGGCACAAATTGAAATATAAGGAAGGGACTTTAACTCTCTCCATTATCACTGTGCATTCCTGAGCTGCACAGTGTTTTTGTGGATACTAGTATGAACTCTCCCCTCATACCAGTTAAGTTAAGCTCTGTCTTTTGGGAAGACCTGTGATGTTCTCCCAGAATACTATACCTGGAAGTTGTGAGGAACTACTGAGATGCTGGATGGTTTCAATAATAAGATCTGTATTTGATTATCACAGTATGTTATTAAATGTAAACGTGATTTACTGCTTTCTATTTTCTAGACTATAAAGTACTTCGGGTAGTAAAAAGAGGAAAGATGCATGCAGCCATTTTCTTCCCTTAGGAGGGTTAAGATCCTAAGGTTTAACATTTCTCCCTAACAGAGCCATCTGTAGAAAACATCACAGAGCAGCATATTTTGCAAACTAGTGACTGCTGCAATACAACGTATGTTCATTCTTGATAAAATGCAGAGTTTATCCATAGTGATCAGAAACCCTCAGGTAAAATATGCTACAGGCATTAATAGGAATAAGCTCAATTGGATTCCGCTTACAAAGGTTCTTTACTGGTCAGTTATAATTTAATAATAATCAACAGAAACTCTTATAAGTAATCAAAAGGACAAAATCAAAAAGAAGCTTAGAAATATAGGAAGCATGGTGTGAAAACTATTTCTTCTCTTCTCCTGTCCACATACAAGAAGGGGTTAAAAAGTATCACTAGTGTACCCATTGAGTATGTCCATTCATATACAACTCTTCTGAGCACTGATGACTTGCAGTGGCTTCTACAGACCCATCATGAAAAATTTCTTCCAGGTCCTAGAGAAGCACACAGGGGAAACAGTTCCGCTACTGAGGTTTAATAACCTGAAGACATGCATGACAAGGCAGAAAGGATACTGTGTCTTATCTGTGTCTGTCAAAGGACAACAGCAAAACTTCAGGCAAAACTTCCCATTTCCCTGTCTTACTCCAGCACTAGGAGGAATTATAAGTGCTCTCTCTTGAATACTTAACATTTGCTTTTCTATACTACGTTTCATTACAAAAAGACAAGCACCTCACCTCCCTGTGTTCCATCAAGAATCCTCATACAAGCCACTTCTTGGGCATTTTTGGTACCAGTTCTCTTCCTGCGTCCAACCAGAAACAGGATGTGACCTTTTGTACACAAAATGAAATGGAACAAACAAAAACAGAAAGAAAGGAAAAAGGGAAAAGAAATAAAATCCTTGCTTGAGAATGGAAAACAGTGAATGAAATAGTGACTGGTGAAAGATCTGTGCAACATCTCTGCTCATTTCCATTTCAATGGGATGGATTTACAGTCCAGCTGATGCCTTGGAACAAAAATTCTGTAGGTGGACAGGAAAAACAAGCCTTCTGCTTTGCTGTTAATCCTCTCTTAAAGATACAAGAAAGAAAAAAACAGCGTGCAATATCAAAAAAGAAATGTTGAAAATTCGTTTGATATGTACAAAGCCATGTTCATGGTATAACTTTAGATAGGAAAAACTGGTGTTATATTAGCTACAACTAATTGCAATCTTGCAAAACAAAATAAAACAAAACAAAACAAAACCCAAAATCTTCGTAGGATTTCTCCTACCTTCATCATTTGTTTCTCAGCTACTTTCTGTCAAAGCACAGAAATCAATAGCAACACACTGATAGAACCCAGACTGGTTTCAAGATCCAGTAAACAGTACCCAGTCAGGCAAGAGTGATGCATTTAATTCACGCAGCACTTTTTATTCCCAAGCTTAGCTTGTCAACAGGAAAAAAAAAAAAAAAAAAAAAGTGTAGGTCTGAGAAGCAACCTGGCTATTTTCTGCAAGACAAATCTTGCAGTAGTTTCTCTCCCCTCTCCCGCTCCATTACTTTCGATTTCTTTCTTTTAATTTCTGCTTTTTCATATGTGTAATATAGATCACCATAACAATGGCAGCTGTTACCACATGCAGTATATTAAATTTCCAGGTAATTTCTATAGTACTTGCACAGAATCACAGAATCACCAAGGTTGGAAAAGACCTTCAAGATCATCCAGTCCAACCATCCACCTGTCACCAATAGCACTCACTAAACCATGTCCCTCAGCACAAAATCCAAACATTCCTTGAACACCTCCAGTGTTGGTGACTCCACCACCTCCCTGGGCAGCCCATTCCAGTACCTGACCATTCTTTCAGAAAAGTAGTAATTCTAATTTTTCAGAAATTCTACAAGTAGTGTGATGACACCACTGTCTTACATGCAATGACATAATAAATAGTGAATGCAAAATGATGAATTTAGGATCACAGATACAACCACACAGACGCATATGAGAGCTTTTTTGTCTGCATTTTCAGATGGCCTCTCCTTTTTCAGACAGAACTTTTTCACTTGGTATTTTCAGAATTAGTTAAAGGCATAAATTCTTCTGCACCTAAGTTCATGCAGATTCCCGTGCGGACAGTAAGGATGTTGTGAATGATGAAGGTTAGATAGGTTCATGGACTTCCTCAAGTGCTACTAACCACACAGAAGCAACACTCATCCTAGCAAGATCTGGGATCTGCCAGTAGGTGATGGCTGGCAGTTTTAGGAAATCAATGTCTTTATTCTTTCCCAGGCACCAGCTTATGTCCACTAGTATATGCACACCTGCTACAGGATAATTCTTACGCTTCAATTAGCAAACTAGTACTACTAAAGCCTGCTCACTTTTTACTCAGACTTTTCTTTCAGGAAGCTTGTCTTTACTGACTAAAAAAGAAGTAGTACTTGTGTGCTTTCAAGCACATATTAGAAGAGGTAATATAGGAAGTTCACAATCCTCACTTCAAGAAGTTTACAGCATGAAGCATTCTAATGCACATTTTTATGGTGGTTTACTATAATCATCATTTTTATTCATTGTATTACTGCAATTTGTACAGCTCTTATCTAACAGTAAGTCTCTGGCAAAATAAATAAATAATCAGTAGGTATTTTCTTTATTATCTTTGGATTTGTATTTTAATATATTTTATTTCAGAGTAAGATAATGGAAATGAAATTAAGACATGAAAACACATTTTTTCAGACGAACTGGAATTATTGTATCACATTAGAAAATCAAGATTGCTTTAGCTTTGAGTGAAAAATACCTAAATTATTCAGTTATCCAGGACAAAATAAATTTATTTGAAAGAAAAAAGAAGTAGTAACTAACTAAAGACACAGTACCAAATCTCTAGTAAAAACAGAGTCTTTACTTTCCTAAAGATTTTTCAGAGATGCCAGGAGAAGTATGTTGCTATAATTTTACATACAAGATATTAAATTAGTATGGAAATGCATGCTTGCATAAAATTGTAAAACTAAGTGTCAATGTCTACGTGCTGATTTGGCTCCTTTAAATTAGTGATAGTTTATGAGTAGAAGTTAGTCTGATTCCCAGGCTTCCATAAGAGTGGAGGTGTAATGAGTTAGACATGAGTAGCTTCTGGTTCTAAATGAAAGTAGACAGGCCACCAACATTGTTAAACCAGATACTCATCTGTTATTCCCAATGATGCATCTTCACATAAACCCAGGCTCAAAGGTTTCCAGTGCTTCCCACTCCCCCAAGACAGAATTGCTACATCCTTCAGGTTTCTTTACCAATTACACCTGCATTCATCT
The DNA here is from genome assembly GCF_019232065.1 of Centrocercus urophasianus. Lineage (NCBI taxonomy): Eukaryota > Metazoa > Chordata > Aves > Galliformes > Phasianidae > Centrocercus > Centrocercus urophasianus. The sequence continues at coordinate 34,973,728 of NW_024884475.1, read as the reverse complement.
CAATATTCTGACTCTTTTTCTATAAACTTCTGACAACAAACATTTCACAACTTCCCTAGGCAATCTTTTTCTATGACTATCAAACCTTTGCTATTTGGGATGACTCTTTGATAATCTTAATTTTCCATTTTAGTATTTGCAGCCCTTTCTTGCTTGTTTCATTCTATTTACATCCTCAGAAAACACAGAAAATGGATTTCTCCTTTTCTGTTTTACATGTTGTGGTGTTTTTTTGTTTGTTCGGTGTTTGGTTTTGTTTGTTTTTTTTTTTTTTTCTTTTTTTTTTTCCTCCTTCTTCTTCCCATTTTATTCAGTCTTCCTTCACAGGATCCCTAAATTACAACTTGCTTTCTCAACTGCTCAAAATGTCTGAATGCTAAAGCTTTTAAAGGAAGGAGCTGACATTTCTGCTTGTAGTCAGAAGCTTTGAGAGCTTCAGACTTCAGCACCAGTGACCCTGCAAGTGCCAGCTGGAGGGAAGAGGAATGTGCCTGCTCTCCAGCACCACAACTGCTAATCTACATGGCAAAGTAGGTACAATCAACACGCCAGTGCCACACCATGATGTTGCACCTGATCCCAACAAGGTGGGCCCAAGTGAAATCAAATTAAAGCAATTGTTTACATGCCATCTTCTTGTAGTTGTTAGCAAATAAGACATCTCTTGCTTTTCAGTGAAGTCACTCATCTGATTTCGAGATGATGGCTGTAGGCACTGAGCTTTCACATACTTCCCCCTCTTGTACAGGAAAATTACTAAAGTATGTGATTTAAGGGTACAAAGCTAGTAGACTTTGAATTGTACATGATGTAAAATGCTTCAGAACATCTGTAGTGGACTTGTGGCTCTGTCTCAGCGTTTGCAACTCTGATGCTCATAAAACAGGCATCCAAACTTCTTGACCTTGCAGCCTTCTATTATTCACCATCACTGCTCATGTACCAAGAACACAGACACGATTTACAAGGATGAGTAAGAAAGTCATTCAAAATCATAGTGGGAAACTGAGTTTTGATTAAAAACGTGCATCCTGAAAATATGCATCCTATTTTTAGTTCTGTTAAGACCCCAGTTTCAAATCAACAGGGACCCACCATTAATTGTGTTTCAAAAATTCACAGAGAAATATGTTCAGTTTCTTAAAAGTATGCAAGGATTATAGGAAGACAGGTCAGAAATGGGTTCCAGATCCACATTATTTCATCACACTCTCCACAGCCACAGTTAGGCACACAATGTGAAAATAAACTCTGAGACTAAAATCAGAATCTGAATTAGAAAGTTTGATGGCACAACAGATTTATCTTCATTCTCCAGGACAAACTCAGCAACCAAATGGAGATTAAAGGCACACAGTTGATGAAAATTTTATTTGGTTCTTAAAAAAATTGTATTTCCTTTTTGCAAATATCTCTTTCATTTATGTAAAAGGCTTTACTCTTCCTGCCCGAACGAGTGTGCAGCTAGACAGTCGAACAATAGCACCAAAGGAGGTGTGAATTTCCCACTCACTCAGAATTCTTCACTTTAAAGTCTGGATTTGTTACCTACACGTTAACACTATTTACAAGCAAAACAGAAATGGATTTTGAAAAAAAAAAAAAAAAAAAAAAAAAAAGTATTTTTTTCACTATTATTATTATTTTTTAAGACAGCTGGGCTTGTTTTGGGGGTTTTGACAATGGAGGAACACAAAGCAAAGCAAAACTCAGCATAGAAAACAAAATGAACCCAGATGTCCTGTGCCAGCTTAGAGGAATTAAGAAGAGAAAAAAAAAAGAAAAAAAAAAAAAAAAAAAAAAGAACAGAATGGGAGAAAGTGTTTTCTAAACTGCTTCTTCTGCGCTTTTATCTAGATTTAACAGATACATTAATTCAATTGATGTGCAGTTTAGCCAGCCGGCACCACATGAATGCCTTCCACAAATGGTAGGATTTGCCTTTTTTTTCCCCTGCAGAGACATTACCACAGATGTGAGCTTTTTCCTTCTGCTCTTTTCCTCCCACCCATCCCCCTCTGTGTAATATTTTAACAAATAATGAAATGTAAGGCACAGCTCAGAGCGACTAGGTAGAATAATGCTGAAGAGAAGCTGCTGCTGACTCTACACTGTTTTGTTACTGCTGTTTCTTTCTTGACAGTGTCAGTCTTTTAACGCAGCTTCCTTTGCTTTTTCATTCTTTGCTGGAAAAATATTAATATGCTAATGACTTTCAAATGAGTATCCAAAACCATACTGGCTTCATTTTTTTCTAAGTGTGAAAAACAGATTTCTTCACCTGTTGTCTGAGGCATGATGTCTGAGAACAGACATAGAACAAAGCACAATTGTTCGCTGGGAAGAAAGAATACAGGAAGATAAATTATGAAAAGAAAGTAATAGAATGAATACAAAAATAAAACAAAAGAAAATGAGTAGACAGTAGTGGAAGGGAAATCTGACATTTAAGCCTAGGCTCCTGGCTGGTGCCCATGGCAACTCCACTGACAAGTTGATAAAAACTATTCTCTCCTTTGATTGCTTTCAAAGATAATCCTTACTTCTCTTTCTTGGGAACCATAACAGATTTTCTCTCTTTAGGGACGGTGCAAGAGTTTCTTTTATAATGGCTCTAATAAATAATGGAGCATTAATGTCCTTTAGGGCAACTAACTGTGAAAATGACCTGTTTAGGACACATTTTCACACTTACATAAAAGTGAGGCATTGTATGGTGAGAAATATAGGTATCTTCAAATGTTTTATATCAAGTGTTTATGCTATTTTAAAAATCCTAAATGGAATCCAGCATTAAAATAAATCATTTAAGGGAAACCAACTTGAATTGTTCCAATGAGCACAGCATGTGGTATTCACAGTTTCTAAATTTAAATAAGGTTTCCATCTGCTCTGTTGTTCAAGAATCTTAGTGATAACTATTAGAGAGAGGAAGAGAGGGAGCATGTATATATTTGTGCGAGGTTACTCATTCTATGTGGGATAATACTTCTGAAGCAAATACAGGTTCCACAGAGCGCTAGTGCTTTGTTGGAGGCTCATAGGCTTAAGATGCTGAGACAAAAGACATCTCTGCTCTGACTCAGCAGCTGGGTCCGGGCCTAGTAATGCTTCAATGCCTGAAGCCTACCTCTTGCACCCTGTGGCTCCTCTGAGGTTTTCAGCTGTGCTGACCACAGCACTGAGGCTGCTAGAAGGGTTCCTTCCTCTATAAATTGCAGAAATAATCTTTCCTGCAAAGATTACATGACTAGGAAGCTAGAGGAACAGCATGAACAGAACATAAATATCTACCATGAATGAAGAGAGGACTGAGTTCCAGTATTTAACTCAGAGCTACCTCAGACACTGAATTTGTTCATAAGCAGTAACTGAACAGTTCAATTATCTTCCACTCTTTGTGGGAGGGGAGGGGGAAGGAGGGGGGGCAGAATCAAGACAGTCAAAATGCCTTCAAATGGTATAATTATTGTTTCATAGAGGAAGTTTAACTCCCCATGCCCCTTCCCAGTCAAGATATCCTGTCCCCTTAGACCTAATGGGAATCAAACTCTTGGAAAAGATTGGAATCAGCTGCAAGAACAAAGGATCTTTCACGGTGGCCTGTAGCTCTTACTTCTCCCCTGAAATATGACCTCAAAATTTAGCATTTCCAGAAACTTTCATACTCAGCAGAAAGATAAGTAGTCCCAAAATCTATACAGCCTTTTGCTAATGTCAGTGATGATAAAATGCACTCAAATAGTATAGCTCTAGCCCAGAAGAGAAAAGATACAGAGGAAATCAATAGTAAATTGCATACAGTTAAAGAAAGTCCTAAGGTTTTATTCTGGTTTTAGACTAAAGGTTTTTGTTTAGTTAACTGTCATGTAGAAAATGAGCATAATATAAATGTGTACTATGTGATGGAGAAAACGAATGTGACTGTCAGGACATAGAGGCCAAGAGAGCTGGCAAGTGAGAAGGAAGTGAGCAGATGGAAAAACTGCTGGTAAAAGCAAAGCAATATACAACCAGTAAGGAAGAAAAATGCTACCCAGGACAGCTCCATGAAAAATTCCTGTCTTTGAGCCCCAGTGGATGTCAAAGCAAGTTTCTCAGAGTGAGGTCTAAAAGAACACCTAAGTGTCTTAGGACTGTGAAGCCGCTCCTTTCAAACCCCCCTGAAAATGGTTACAAAATTTACTAGGATATCTGCAGCTTTGTTATGTAGATCAGCATGCACTTTTGCAAAAACTTTTTGTCCGCTTCTTATCTTCAGTAACAAAAACACACAAAGTTTGCAGGGGGCAGAAGACACTAAGAAGATCAATAAAAATGATTAAAAGAATGCAGGCATTTCCATATGAAGGAAGATTAACAAACAAGTTATGTTGAACATTCTATTCGTTCAACACTCTTAACATAACCAAAATGACAATAATAATGAGCTATGGGAAAAGAGATCAGTTCTGTTCTGATTGAAGAGGACACATCTTAGGGAGGCTGTGAGTCCTACAAAGTCCTGTACAGATAAACTGCATTTTTATATGCCTTCTTATAGCAAGATCAAGGAGGATGATTAAAGGCAAAAAAACACAGAATGATACAATGCATAATGATCTAATTGCCACTAGCAGTGAAGAACTCAATGAATCCTGAAAACGTGCACCTTTTTACACAACTATAAAATCCATACATTTCTCTAGAATCTGTAATAAAACCATTCCTAAGAACGAAGATAATAATACTACAGATAGGATGAAGAGAGCGTACCTGAAGAGGATACTCAAGTGTTAGCCTCATTTTCAATTGCAGATATTTCCATGTAGCTCAAAGCCAGGCAAAAACCTGAGCAGCTTGTACAAGCTGATGATTAACCATGGACTAGCCAAGAGGAACATTCAGCATGGCTAGGCCACTGTCCATGCTATCACCACACTGTAACTGCACGCTTTAAGTGGCTGGTTGGATTTTCTTCCCTCTGAAGCCACAGCTGTTCCAATGACAAAATATTTGACATGATGAAGCCTAGATTTATTTTTCAAAATGAGTTTCAAAGATAATTTAGTAAATGGCAACAGGCTTGAGAAAATATGTTTGCTTTTAAAGCAGCAAGGAAAGAGGTTAGGCAAGGATAGAATAAATAGCCTGGAATAAGCAGATGGCATGGCGGTTTTGATGTACCATTAGAAAATGCCTTACTGCAGCTGGAATGCAAACTAAGTACATCCAGCATCCCTGTCTCTTAAAGGAAGAGTATCTACCTACTATGCAAAAAACGTATGCTTCTTTTTCCTTTCATATTTTTCTCCATCAGTTTAGCATAACAAATGACCATACAGTCATCAATTGTCTAAATTCAGCAATATTTAATATAGTGATACTTAGTGACAGCTGTTAAAAAAAAAGAAAAGAAAAAAAGAACAGGGAAAAAGAAAGAATGCAAACATTTAGACTTCTCAAAATCAAATAGTAATAGAGCTGACGAGTCCCATTTTCAAGCAATTTTTTTTGCAGCCATGAGGGACTGAAGCACGTGTTTCTAACTGGAAGTTGAGACTCCTTATTCAACTGCTTGAGTACAGAAACTGACACTTGAAGAAAAATGTCAAATGCTGCACCAATCACAAACTAAAAAAAAAAAAAAAAAATAATGAGTTCTAATCGTAGAGATTGGCATCAGTGCACTACAATCCTAAAATATTTTTGTACTGCAGCCTGTTCTAGTGGTGAGAGCATTTCCCTGAGAATGATAATTTCTATTTGTGGCTTTCAACCATGTCTTTTGGGTCAGTTATAAAAAATATGAGACTATATGAGTTATAAAAAAATTTGAGACTGCTTCATACTTGTATTTAGAGATACAGCACTGAGTTCATGATTCTGTACGATGCTTAGTAAAATTTGTCCCTTATTTTAACAGGGTTGTATGTGTAACTTCATTACAAACAAGAGCAAGCAAGAAATTCCAATGTCCTGTTTTAATTCCTTGTCAGAATAGAAAGTCATGGGTAATTCTGGTCAAGGAGCCAGCTACAACAAAAGTGTCAGGGTTCAGAAATCTTAGTAACACCTGCTTCTTAGTACTGTGTGTAGGGTAGACATGTGGGTCACACTGCATTCTATCCCTTCCTCTCCACTGCTCCTTGTAATTGAACACATACACACATATGTACATACATACATACACATAAAGTGTAGCTCAAAGCTTCAGGTTGACCAGCTCAGTCCACAGGATATTATTCCTAGCAGAAAAGACAGTCCTGCAGCATCAGTGGCTACTCTTCTCCTAGGTTCTCTATCCTATATTACTTTAATAATTGGGAAGAAAGAAAGAACTCATCTAAACAGAAATACTCTCTAAAATACAATTCTTGGAGTACACTTTCAGGGACATATTTAAGGCCTTTTATTATTGGCCAAGTTGTGTGGGAGGCCCAGCAGGAACTAACAAGGCTCATGCAAAAGGGTGGAAGATGAATTTCATATGTAAACACAAAACATAATGTGGATGGGAAGAGGGAAAGAAATCAAGCACATATATTGTATTTCATCCCCAAAGCATCATATTACTTTTTTTTTTTTTTTTTTTTTTCCCCCTCCTGGACTAAGCTTTAAACAGTATAATAAAATTACCTTAGGATATATTGATTACAAATTTGTAGACAGGAAGGCTGGTTGATCTTTTAACATATACTGACAACCAGCTTTTGTAAAACAGATCTTTGAAAATCATTTCTTCATAAATCACACAAAATCAGAGTTGGTGGCAGAGCTGGAGAGAGGAATGATCAAATACACAGAGACAAAAGAAGTAGATTATATGGGAAGGACAAATGTGGAAAAGGGAACTATCAGTTTACTTGTTCTACCTGTAAATATGTATAATTCACACTCTGTTTGATCGGTTATTGAGAACTACAATCATAAAATTATCTGAATTCAGATGTGACAAGAAACAGATCAACCAGATACTACGCTACAAGGTTCCTTCCTTCCATATTTAGGTTAGACATTACCTCCACAAAACAAGATCACTGCTTCACACTTGCAGAATTTCTGTGAAGTGGAAAAGCTTAAGTAACAAGAGATAAAAGAGAGCACTCAGCTTTTCAACTCCATGTTAAAAAAAAGTTTCTGCTCTTTGCAGTAATAACAGATAGAAACATCTACTCTTGAAGTCTGCAGGAGAGGGGCTACTCCTGCCTTGCGCAAAGAGCTGCACGCATAGAAGGTCAGCAGCCACCAGCTGGCCGCGTGGGAGGTCTCAGAACAAAATCACCAATACTGAGCTGAGTCCCTGCAGGTACCACAGCTGATTAATTTTCTGCAACTGCAGGCTCACTGATCCTGAACAGCATCAAAATGAAAAGAATGAGAGTGCTTTGGCCTCACAACTGTTTGTGGAGCTCGTGAGAGCCAGGTTAACCTACCTCGAATTTCCATCAGGTTGCCTCAGGAAATGGCTGGAGGACTCCAACTCTTTCTTCCTTCTTTCTCCCTTTCCTTTGCCCTTTGGGTAAGGAACCCAAATAGGTGTTTTGGCTCTCAAAAGACTGTTACTCTGTCAGAAACCTTTATCAGAATTGAATCAAAATTTCCCTAGCAACTGCTTCCTTACACAAGATGGTCAGCTGGTCTGTAATTCTCCTCCCCCTCCACTAATATCTTGAGAACTCCCACCTGCTGTTTCCTTTGCCTGGCTCAACTGTGTTGCTCCAGACTCCCTTTTTGGGTTATATCTCAGCTTCCTTTCAAATGATTTATCAGGACTAAGTCATGCCTGTGAAAGAAGGGGTTTCTCTGCTTTGGTACTTAAAATCTACTCTAAACTTTAAAAATGTCTATCTGTAATGTGAATAAAATTTCCTCTCCAAACCATCAAAAAGTGGTGTAGGTGCAGATACACATCTTGTTGAGACTACAACCCGCCAAATTTTGTGCTAGATACATTTTTACCAAAATGCTGTTGCTACGATCCAGCTGATCAGAATTCTGTCCTTTGGAGAGAACTGCAAAGAGCCTGTATGGGCATGGGAGTTACAGACTGTAGGCTAGTAGCTAGATTCTAGAGTACAGAAGTACAACAGGATGAAAATACAACTCCCTGTATGATCATTCCCCTCCAAATGAGTTGCCTTCAGTATGGAATAAATCCTAAGTCAGGAACTGGTATGGTGTTCTCACAACATAGTCAGATCCTGTTATTTTGTACATGCCTGATATTTTAGAGGACTATCTTATTGCTGATCTAGAAACAAGTGTGCAAACAAACTCTAAAAAAAAAATGCCACTCAAGATAGACAACTGAACATCTGTGCATAGGTCAATACTGCAGTACCTGTTCTTCACAATCAGCAATTACTTCTACCACAGCTGAAATACAGTTAATTATAGCATTGTAGACAGCTTGAGCTAAAGGCATTGATCAATAAGTGAGATCAGAAATGAGAAAAAGCATACTATCTGTTCTCCATGAAATCTTATAAATAATCAGAAATTAACTCCACAGTTCAGCAAAACTCTTTCAGCTTGAATGTTTTCAAAACACATGAGAAACAGGTCCCCCTCACAGCTCCCAGGTGGCACAGAGCCACCTAGCATTGTTAAGTGCTTGTTTCAGTGATGACCCACAGAGCATAGCTACTGAAAGTGCCAACATCACTTTGCAAAACACTCTGTATGTCTCAAATTACAAACACAGGCCAAGATATTTCTCAGGTACAGCTGCAGGCAGGGCATCTAGCAGAATAACAAAGTGCACCTGCAGAAAGAAATACGTCAACAAGCTTTTGCTTTATATGTTTATCAGGAACACTTTTCACAGGGTCTATGGAGGCAATGATTCAATAAACAAAATAATAAATAAATAGGGAAACGTGATAACATGTTTTACATCTGACATCTCTTTACTGTGTATAAGTAAACATTAATTCAAAATATCTCAGCAACTACCCTATCAGTGGATGATTTCACTCGTTCTTTCCTTTAACAGATGAGCAGGCAGTAACAAGGATGTATAGAGCTTCTATAAGCTGGAATTTCTTTGCAACTCAGGAAGATTCTGAAACCACAATCCACCATGCATGAAGATTTTCTAATAAAATACCCACCACTGCTTCTCATGAGCAGATTCAATTAATTTGGTAGATTAGCACTTCAGCTCCTTGATGAAATTTACCAGCACTTAAACTTTTTAGAATCTGAAGGACTAATGAGGGAGAGACCAAAGTGCGTGTTTACCTTTGTGAGTCCGTGAAAATGATAACATCCTTCTCCAAACTCTCCAAAGTCTGAGGTTGTAGATACAACATTTAATCTTCAACTGTATTGCTGGTTTATGCAGCAGTTGTGTAAATACTCCCTGCAAATCCCAACAAATTTTTGTTTCAGAACTTACTTATGAGATTAGAGCTGTGTTCACTTCTTATGTATTCAATATGCCTGATACCGATGACAAGTTGAGAGTGAATGAGCGGTATAATTTATTAACAAGACTTAAATACTGTTCGTCTGTTTTCCGTTTTCATTTCCCTGAACAGTCATAAATTGGTTCCAAATTGGTTCAGTGACCCAGATATTATTATTTCACAACTTGGTCATTTTTATCTCCTGATCAAAATGGCTGTACACAGAAAGAATCTTTATGTCTAATTCTATCACATTGCTATACTAGTAATCTGCAACATAAATGTTAAAATGGTCATGTCAAAGGTAAGACATTATTCTTTTTTACTGAAAACAGAACAGAATTGGGCATAGTTGCAGACCAAAGTCTTTATTCTTCAGCCCTTTGATAAAATTCACTTGCTTTGTCATCTGGTGTCCAATTATCCCTCAGACAGAAAAACTGCATCTTCCACAGAGAAGATAAAGTCTGACTGAGTATCTTTGCTTGAACGATGTTTCTCTTTTGGTTCCTCTTGGTAAGATGAAAGTATGTGCAATCACATATTTTCCTCCATCATGCACAGGAAGTTTCCCATCTATTTATATATAAAGGCTCAATGTTATTGCTTAGGATGTATCATGGGAACAGAAACTACCACTGCTAATTTCTGCCCCAGAAATATCACATTTGATTTTAATTATAATTCTAGATCTTTTTTAAGACTAATTCATTTCTTATTATTAGTGTAAACTGAAAGTACCAGGAAGGACATCATGAATACCCCCTTCACAGCCTAAGGACAGCAAAACAGCAAAGTTAATCCCGACCTCCATGCACATTTCACAGTATTGATTACTGCCAAAGGAAAGGTAACAGATGTTATAAACTTCTCATAAGCACTGAGGCAGCAAACGGTCAGGCTGAGAAACTGCATCAGAGAATATCCTTTATTGAAGGTTTCATTGGCGTGTTCTGTCATGGGAGAGTCACATAATGACTAAAGAACTCCTGCACAAACCTCGTGAAAGCCCTCCAGATTCTCTGAATCCCAAATTAGTATTAGAAAGGTATAAAAAATGCCCCAAACATTGGCTATAAATTCACAGCTGAGAGAATGCGTTCCCTTTGTAGGCTAATGCTGGATGCAAACTGAGAAAGGAACTATTTATCCATCACTCATCCCACCACTGATCCAGACCTAGCGTCTGCAGAGTGTTCCAGCTTTGGTACTCACATACTGAAAATAGTAACATTATTTTTTCTGGATTATTATTCAAGACATGATAATGAGATCTTTCTCACAGACTCTTGTAGACTGAACAGTCTCAGATTGCTTAGCTCTGCAATGGATACAGGAGATTCTTTCTACTCCAGATGTGATCCAGCACCTGTAGAAGCCTGGCGCTAAAGAATGATCTCAACTATACATTAATGCTACCTGTCCTAGTAGCAAGAGACAAGATAAACTCACCTCTTTTTGTTTATTTGTTTTCTGTTTTACAAATGAGATTCAGAATTCTTCTGGAATAAATTGCTTGGTTTACTTACAAGGCTAACAGCAACCAGGTGTTTTTCCACTCTCTTTCTGATTGTAATCCACTAAGAAATTTACATCCAGCAATGTTCCATCATTATTTTCAACACACTTATGAACTCTGAAGACATAGATTTACTTAGAATAAGACACAGGCAATACTTTAAACTCACAGTAAGCTATTAACTACAAACACTATTTAAGGGTAAAACTGGCTCAGTTCATTTCCTGTATTTTTTGCTTTTTTTTTTTTTCCCCCAGCTGCTTCCAAATTGCACATTTTGGCCAGAATTTCAGCCCTTGCTTATTTAACATCTGGTCTCTTTCCACTTCCTAGCATGATCTTGTATCCCCGTTATTAGCCTACTTGGCAAGATATGCCTACATCCCCATTGGGGTTTGTCAGCGAGTTTACACTCTGTGAATTTATCTCTGTCACTTCACTTCTATTCACATTTTGTCTAGACACTAGTTTTCATGTTCACCTGTAAACAAAAAGCATCAAATCCCTAGTCTTTGCAGTGCATGTTAGATTTGAAGGGGATTGCCAGTGAATCAAAAAGCTTGATCTCCTCACCTTCAGTTAGGCTTCTGATTTGGGTTTTTCCTTTCTTGTTACAGCTGCACTCAAGTGGTCATTAGAGAAACCAATGACCCTAGTGACATTTTTCAGTTCTGAAGCAAATGTCTAATAGTAAAGAATTTAAATTCCCTCAGAGATTTTTAAAAATAAATACATAAAATCCACAATAATTTCTGTTCAGTCAGCTTTGTTCACATCACATATATCCTCATCACTGCTCTCTAGTCCTTTGGAAACATTTTGTAAAAGGGAGAGAACCTGTGCATGTGCACTGAGGTTACAATTACTACCATCAGACTGAAAAACATCTTCAACCATATATATACAAATATATGCATTTTTTAAATCTACTTGATTAATTATCCCACAAAACAAGTAGCAATGTTTTGTTAATTCGCTGCCAGAACTAAGTTAATTCTTGAGAAATTAAATTAAAAATCATGAAATATCTACTTGTATCAATATGTAGTTAGTAAAAGCAAGGAGAAATCAGTTCTTGTTGCTTTAACTCATCTATCTGGCAGATAGGTATTACAATCAAAATTTTATAATAACAACACAAAGAATGTAATTATGCAGCCAGAAAACTAGAAATACAAGTTACACTGTATCTGTAATTGAACTGAGTTATATTTAAGGCTGAAAAGTTTGTTGCTGTACTAATGATGTTTTGTTGTTTTAATGATACATCTGTAAAATTGTTCTTTGAAAGCACTGACATAACTATTGCGCTTACTTACAGGATCTGCATTACTTGAGTATTCTGACATACTTCTGCAATTCTTACGATTAAAATAGGCTCCCCATGCCTCTTATTGCTGATACCATCAGAAAGTCAGAACACGAGTAGAACACATCAATCATCCTTAATCAGTATACAGAGTAATTTATTAAAATAAGCTTTTCCATCTCAAATAAATTTAATGCAACCACCCTTTCTCCAATTTATTTTTGCAAAAAATTGAATAACTGCTTAGAAATCAGATGTCTATTTCTTTGCTGATCAGCTTGAATTCGCAAGAAATTGGAAGAAGAAAGAATTTGAGTCAGTAGTTGAAAATAAATGAATTTTTAAAGATGGTCAATATATCAGCAAGCAGAGAGCTAAAGGAGATCAGCAGAGTATCTTCAGTTGCAACAAGAGTTGTCAGGCAAGGTGAACGTATTTGCTTGCACACACAGTGTGAGCCCAGATCAACCAAACACAGGAAGGCCACCTAAGCTTGTGAACTGCTAATGGCAGTGCAGTCACCTGGGTAATTAGGGACCTAGCTGTGCAGATTCTTATTCGCATTTTATCAGATAAGTCTCCGCTTTTACAAAGATACCATCTGGTCACCCTTGAAGCTGAAAAGACTGAAATCAATTCCAAATCAGAGGTAAACCTCTTTTACACATACACATAAAATAAAGTGATATGAAAAATACTCTTTTTTTCCCTTTTCATATCAATGTAGGGAAATGGGCTCTGCCAATGGCTGACAGAACAGTTTGTGAGAAGTGTTACTGGCATGTTAATTATTAGCAGAGTTGGCTAAACAGAAGTGTACAATTCCAATTCTCATCTCACTTTCAGGGAATTTTTTTTTTATTTATGAAAAATAAAACCCTAGGAAATGTTCATTGAGAACCCAATAATTTTTACAGCAGATCTGCATTTACTAGAGCCATCAATTTTTGATAACACTTTTCAACATCTAAGCATTAGGGGGAGTTTGTGACTTGTGGAGAAGATAATAATCATCAGATCACAGTGTTGCACAGAAGCCAACACGTTCTTTCTGGGGGACAGTATGACAAAGGACACTGTGACAAAGTGAGTTGGACAAGAACCTATTATGGTATGAAAGACACGGCCTCAAACTCTACTGCTGAGCTGTCTGTGGCAACCTAAGTTATCTTAGGAAAGGGATGGACAGTATAGGCCAACAACACAAGGTAATGAGGTCTTGATGAGCTCAGTGTTGTGGAATGAAGTAGCAAAAGTAGTGAATGAATGAACACATCTATCATACAAGTTTTCCTTCCCTAAAGCTAAACATAGATTTTAGGTTAGGAAAAGGTTCATGGATTTGATGTATGACTTGAAATACTCTGTCAAACAGCACATCATAATTGCCTTTTCAAAGAGAAAGTAGGTGCAGTCACACCACCAACAGGAAGAAATTATTTCTATGTTGTTATTGGGGAAATGTTTATGAGATATATTACTATATGGATGTCACAGATGCTAGAAGGATCTGTGTAGACGTGAATAGCAAAACATAATGTGTTACTAACATTGTTTTACTCACAAATCTAAAGCACAGCACCATTCACATCCTTGTGGAGAAAGTTAACTCCATTCCAGCCACATCCGGTACAACAATATACCCTGAATGAAACTGAATTGTTTATAGTAATTCAATGGGCAGTGAATCTGAGCGTAAAGGGTTAACATCTGCATTATTTATTTTTTATATTTTAAGCGCATCAGGATTGCTTTTGGCATTGCCTTAAGCTTTGACTGACATTTTGGCTGCCTCTCTCCACAAAATTAATCTGTAGAGATCAACAAAATGGCATGATAAACTTTTTCCACAGTGAAAATGAAACAAACTTGTGCTGTGTATTCTGCTTCAAGACTTACTTCTTTCAAGCCTACTATGTCTCTTGTCAGTATTTTTCCTGCACAACAGAAAAACCCCAACAGGAAAGACAAAAAGCAAAACAGAAGAATAAAAGAAACTTAATAGCCTACATTCTAATTTTATTTTTCAAGGTATCCTCTGTCAATGAAGAAAAATAAACTATTTTTTAAATGAATCTGTTACTTGCATTGCACGTAATCTAAGTAGTAGAAACTGAAATTAGTTAAAAAAAATACAATAACAAAATGATGAAGTAAAGCTTTGCATTGCTTCATTGAAATGAACTAAGGATGACGATGATCAGAAGAGCAAAGTTTGCTTTTGTCATAAAATGAAAGGCAACAGCACCATTTCCACTCCATAAGACAGTAACTGCACAGCAATTTAGGGGTAAGGTCTGACCTGAGACATTTACAACTACAACACAGAAGAAACACAGCACAGGTTTTGGGCTTCTGAAAGCTTCTTAAATTATTATTATTTAAAAAAAAAAAAAAAAAAAAAAAAAAAAAAAAAAAAAGTTAAGCATAGAAAAATTAGTAGTAGTAAGACCTCATTTGGGTTCTAGATTATTTTATTAAACCCAAACTAAATCATCATTTCAGTTCGTAATCATCTAGCTACTTATTCTGCATTCTGAACATACATAACAGGGGGAAGAAAAAGAAGTGATGTTGGGCTAATTTCTAGGAAAAAAATATTTTCAAGTCAGAAAAACAGTATCTCTAGGAAAACCAAACCACTTTCTAGGGAAACTATTAAAGCTGGATAAAAATTTCTAGAAGTCATCTCTAACAAATATGGAATGTTCTTTCACTTTCTACATGCTTTTCCATCACTTGCAGAATTAAAGACCTATTCAGTGCTAAAATACACAGAAATTCTTAAAAAAAAAAAAAAAAAAGAGAGAGAACATGGAGTTCTTCAGAAACAATCTTTGTATGCTCTGCTGGGTAAAAAAACTATCTTGAAAGCTGGACCGAGAGCGTAGTGGTGAACATAGTTGCATGCAGCTGGCAATTGGTCATGAGTGGTGTTCCCCAAGAGTTGGTACTTTCACCTTTCCTGTGTAATATCTTTACTGACTACATGGATAAGGGGATTGAGTGCACCCTCAGCGTATTTGCAGACAACACCAAGTTGAGGGGAAGTGTCAATTCGCCTTAGAGTAAGAAGGCCCTACAGACTGGATCAATGGGCTGAGGCCAATGGAAAGGAGTTCAACAAGACCAAGGGTTGAGTCCTGCACTATGGTCCCAACAACTCCATACAGCTCTACAGTCTTGGCCCAGAGTGGCTGCATAGCTGTGTTGAGGAAAAGGGTCAGGGGTTGTTGGTGGACACTAGGCTGACCATGAGCCAGCAGTGTGCCCAGGTGGCCAAGAGAGCATCCTAGCTTGTACCAGAAATCGTGTTGCCAGCAGGAGCAAGGAGGTGATTGTCACCCTGTACTTAGCTCCAGTGAAGCCACAGCTTGAGTACTGTGTTCAGTTTTGGGCCCTTCACTAAAAGAAATACATCGAGGCCCAGGAGAGTGTTCAGAGAACTGCAGTGAAGCTGGTGAGGGGTCTGGAGCACAGGTTTTATGTTGAGTGGCTGAGGGAACTGGGATTATTCAGTCTGGACAAGAGGAGGCTTAGGGGAGACCTTAAGACCTTATTGCTCTCTACAACTTCTCGAAAGGAGACTGTGCAAAGGTACAGGTCAGCCTCTTCTCCCAGGTAACAGCAACAGGACAAGTGGCCTCAGGTTGTGCCAAGGGAGGGTCACGTTTGATATTAGGAGTAATTTCTCCTTTGGAGTAAATTCTCCTTTGAAAGCGTGGTTAGGCATTGGAACACCAAGGAAGCGGTGGAGTTACCACCACTAGAGGTATTTAAAGAAAACGTTGATGTAGTACTTAGGGACACAGTTTAGTGGACAGTATCGGTGGCAGGTGAACAGTTGGGCTAGATGATCTTTGATGTCTTTTCCAAGCTTAATGACTGTCTGATCATTGTTACAATTATTTTTTACCTGACAGTTTTGAACAATTCCTACATACAGTAAGCTGCCATTCCACCAAGCAGGTTAAATCAAATACGTTTCTGTGTATTACTTTTCTACTTCTCCTTTCCACTTTTGAAAATAGTGGGACAGCACTTTCCTCTTACTGTTAGTTTTGGACTATACTGGTCCATTTTGTTTCAGCCAGGTGGAGATGTAGTGACTTGTTTTGACCTTAAGAAGGAAAAGCTCAGGCAAGCCTTTAGTGAGAAGATTCAGTTCTCTCCCTCATTACCTGGGCACAAGAGGTTGCTGCTTCCATTTCTCTCTCCTTTCATTTAGATTCAATGAGAACAGATGGTATTCACTGCTCCCATTCTGAAAGTGCTTTTGTTGGTGTGCAGTGTATATCCTAATAAAATACAGCGCCAAAATGCAAGACTTGTGAATTAACCGAAGGATAGCACAGCAAATAACCATCTAGTTCTCTTCAAACTTTTATTGGAGTTTGACTGTCCCAGGGAATAAGACATTGAAAAGCTACTGCAGACATGGAGGACAAATTGTGCAGGAGATTTCAGGTGAGATAACAGCACATAAACAAGGTTTTCTCTTTTATGGTTCAAGACTGGACTAGAATGTTGGGCAATTGTGTTCTATTACAATGCAAATTCTACACTTTGCTGAAACAGAACAATGACTGGTAACACATCATAGAATCTTCAACATCTAAATGAACACAATGTAATAGATTTTTAAATCAGCTTTAAAAAATAGGCAAAGAGACAAATGATATTTATTTTCTGCATTTTCTACAGGACTTTCCCTCGTTTTATTTTTAAAAACAGTATCAGCAGACATTTGTAAAAAAGAGAAAACTGTCTTACCATCTACCAGCTTCCCCTTCAAAATGAGTAAAATGTATCCCCCCCGACGAGAAGAAAAGTTTAGAGCATTTTGTTTGTCACAGCATTGTCAGTGGCGTTATTTTCATTGAAAATGAGATACACACATCATCTTACTGTGATAGCTTCTTCATTTAGCAGGAACTAAGAACAAACTGGAGTGTGAAAGGCAATAATATACTTTGTATTTATAAAAATACGTATGGAGGAAGGAAGGGTCATTGGCATGTTCCATTTAAAATACTGGAGGGCTGTTATTTCTACCAAAGCACACTGTTCCAAGCTAATAACTGGTAGGAAAAAGCAACACAATGATAAAGCAAGGCTTTGAGAATACTTTTGCAAATGGTAGAGTCTGCTGCACGCTATGAATTTGTCTTACAATGATCACCCATGTGAAATAATAAAAATATAACAAATCTGTTATTTCTTTGTCTTCTATCTAACTATTTATCTTAGTTTGTCATTAATGTTTTGAATTTTGACAAGAGGGATGGAAGACCTTATGATCAAAGTTCAGCAAAATTATTCTTGTTTATATCATTCTCCTGGCTTCTAGGGAAACCTCAGTTTCTTTGCATTCCTTGAAACAACTGTTTTGAACACATAAATGATGGAGTAGTTAAAAAAATAAAATAATTAAAACATGTACAAGACCAAGCTACATATTCTTGTTGACAAGGAAATTTGTAATAAATATTTTAGTTATTTGAACTCCAAAGAACAAGAAATAATGTCTAGAAGTTTCTGGCCCCTCCTGATCAAACAACTTCGTAAAACCTTGGCAGGTAATAGCTTAAGAAATACTACACATTGGAAGGCTTGGGGTTAGAGATTATAGGTCTGATGATTTGATGATCATCAAGCTAAATGGTTTGTGGCAGAAATGACTGACGTGTTCCTAAATAATTGCTAATACTGTAGCTAATTCCAGTATAACAAAGTTACTGACTTCATCTAATTCTTTTTGCTTAACGAACAGCCAAGATCTAAGCGACTGACAGTTTCACCTATCTTTCATTCCCTTCACATACTCAAAAGGAGAAGGAATAATGATTCATTTCACAATGTGGAAAGCTGACACAGAACTGTCAGACATTTCATTTTGTCTAATCTTCCCCAGAAAGTGCAACTTCAGGTGAGCTCTCAGTTCCCCATGTGTTTATCGATCTTGTGTTTGCTGACAAACAAGTGACATTAGTGCTGCAGACTTGGTGCTGGAAAGGAAAATGGCAGTTCCTAGCACCTACATGCAGGTGGATTGGTTGGTTTAAATTAAGATTTTGAAGCTGTCTGAGCAGATCCAGAATACAACAACTGGATGTAACACTGAAGACAATCTCAATGAAGAGCTGTTTATAAAAAACACTTCTGTATACTGAGCAGGTTGCTCAGTGATGCAATAGCCTACGCCATTTGTTTTAACTAAAGTTGACAACACATTGCTTAATTGATTAGTGCTAACCCAGCATGACGTACTTGCACATGAATGTGTGGAAGATACAGCTTCCTGAATGTTTAAATGGACAGTGTCAAGGCAATCTTGAATAGTATATTACATTAGCATTACTAATACGGTTTCCTGTCTGGAATGACAGAAAAAAAATTTCATTGCTGAGTACAGTGCTTTTTGTAGTCTATTAGTACTTAGCATCTCCTATCTGCTCTCATTCTTGGAAAATCTATTTTATCAACAGAAGGTCTGTGCAGCCTCAACACTCTGTAAGCTACAGATCTGATTTCATAGATGAAGGAAATTATTAGTCATTCCCTGGTTTTAGAATGAGTTGGAGCTATTTGTTACACAACTCACAGGTGGGAGCATAAGATATACAAAACAGTGTATTACCAAATTTATATAGTTCAATTACAAGTAGGACAGCACAGCTATAAAAATATGGTGGGTAACTAATTTCTTTGAGAATGCATGCTCAGACATGAGCTTGCTCTCATGGTGCAAGAATGAACTATAAGAAGATGGACTATAAAACACACACATAAGCATCTTGGGTGTGACACCATACTTCTATTTACTTGAAGGGAACATATAAACAGGAGGGTGAATGACTGTTTACGTTGGTGGATAGTGACAGGACTAGGGAGATGGGTTTATACTTAGACAGGGGAGGTTTAGGTTAGATAATAGGGGTTTCTCACTCAGAAGGTGGTGAAGCACTAGAACAGATTGCCCAAGGAGGTTGTGGATGCATTCAAGGCCAGGCTGGATGTGACTCTCTGCAGCCTGGCCTAGTGGTTGGTAACCCTGCACATAGCGGGGGGGGTTGAAACTTGATGATCATTGTGGCCTTTTTCAATCCAGGCCATTCTATGATTCTTTGAAAGAAAGAGTCTAAAACCCTCTGATTCTACTTCAATCTGAAAACAGAATGAAAAAATCCTTTTCATTATTCTCTTTCTAATTTATAATTGCTTTGAAGAGTTTCCCATGGCATAACTGTTGAGACTGTCTCTCTCTGAAGACACGCAGCCCTGCTCAACAGGGCTAATGTTTGTTGCTTCTATCATTTCCTTGATTCTAAAGCCTGCTGCTGGAACATTTTAATATGAACCAAGAAAATGGCTTTTAATCTACATTCTTACATTGTTAAAAAAAAAAAAAAAAAAAAAAAAAAAGAATTGTTGTCTCTCCAATCTTCTTTTTGAAATATATTCTGTGCTATTTTTCCCTATGCTATTTGACTTCATTAGCTACTCTTCTTAGGGAAAAGATTTACCCATCTCCTCGAACATTTTTATTGTTTGGTTTCATTTAAGATGCCATTTTTGTTTGTGAAGTTTATTTCAAGTCAATTTCTTAAGTGGCAGCTGTGAAGTTCAGTATAAGAATACTGTACTAACAGGGGTAAAATTATTTTGATTGCTTCATATCCAGTTGCTATTGCTTTCTCCTAATGTTATTTTTTTTTCCCACTGTATTGCTTCCTGTTTTAATCTCCATTAGATTTCTATTGATGTATTCAAATATATTGCTTCACTATGCATGAATTTGGTATAAATGACATTTCCATCCTCTTGCTCTGAGTAGCTTTCCAACTGGTACCCTGTTATCTCTGGGACTGTATGAACTGTCCGGTACTAATACCACTGATTGTACCCCCTAGGCCAAACACGCTGACCTACCACGCTACCAGCATTCCAGGAGCATCAAGTCTTTGTAGGACTCTCAAAAGCCATCTCTTGTAGATCCGCATTTAGAACTCCTACTTTGTATTGTGAGAACACGAGAAAAACTGGTCCCTAATGAAACTCAAGCCAATGCAACTACCAAAGAATTACTTACAAATATTTTACTGTACTCTGCCATCTCAGCACTGACATCATTTCCAAAGAGACGTAAATAAGATATGAAGATGGAATCAAAACTATTTTTCCCTATTAATGGCTACATCTTAAAAGATGGATTAAAAACACAGACAATAGAAGCTATTCTATTTCTAACTCAACCTGCTAAGAAGAGACATATATTATATATATTTCAGAGGAGCGTGTATTATATAAAAATATATAAGTGCATATTTTCCCCTGTTTTTCCTCAGGAGCTTAGTGCTGTTTTAGTTTGTTCACCCACCCACCAGGATATTCCTATTTTTTTCACTATGAAAGAGAAGCCATTTTAAAAAATATATTATGGTATTGAACCTCATGGAAGAAGACACGACAACTTTCAAAAATCAAGGGTTTTAATGATGAACAAAATGTTGGAGTTCTTGTCATTAGGGCTTTCTCTGTTCTTGCAAACAGACTGTTATGAAATTGCTTTCACCTTTTCACAAAGAGGTCAGAACTGCTGCCTTGATAATATGTTTGTTGGCAAACCAACCAATGCAAAATATTGTATTTGAAGGCAAGAAATCAACAAGGCTCAAATCCACAGGGTTTCAGTCTGCCATTCTACAGGCAGGCCAAAGCCTCAGCTCATTATAGCCAACGTCCTTGCACATGCACACAACTGCTCTGAACTTCAGCTTTTTTGTGTGCTGTATTACCGTGAGAAAGCAAATCACTTTTCAGTTTCAAGATAATAAATATTACATGCTCATGGGGCTAAGTGCCCAAAAGAAGCAGAGTTTTGTCCCCACTGTAAAGTACCATTTATAGCATACCATTTATAGACACCCTTGTTAGAATTCTGAATAAGTTCTAATGCAGGGCTTAGTACAATGTTACTTTTATATTTTATGAGTAAGGTAGAAGCTGGAAAACCTAGATAGTGCAGCAAAATATTTCTTCCACTAAGCATTAAGACAGACATATTTTACTATCAATTGTTCTGATCAGTGACTCTAGGCATTTTTCTTATTTTTGGAAGAGCTACGCCGTAACAAAACAAAAAACAGACTACTAACACAATTATTGCCATGGTAAGAAAGAAAAGTGTGATTTAAAAAGCAGCTGAGATTCCAAATAGATATTTGTTTCTCCTACAAAACTAAAGCAAGATGCAAAAAGCAATGCTTCCAATTATCCCTTCCAATTATTTTGGTGTTTATATTTCAGAATTAAACCTAGAGCTTGTTACTGAAGTCAATATCCAGTGTATCTTAAACTCTCTAGCTGTCCTGACCCAATGTTAAAATTTTAGTTATGTATACTGTATGGAAAAAAACAACGGGAAGAATATAAACTCTTCAAAAATTGCATAATTTATGCAAATCCAAGCACTCCAAGTTTGTTAACTGAGTTGATACAAAGCGCATGTAGAAGTCCAGACAAGGACACAAATTCTGTTTAATTGCATCCCATCTAACAGAATACAGGATTTCTTAGAAAATTTTCCCTTACAGCAGAAGAAACCAGGGGAACTCAAAATTGCATTCTGTGCCTTTACCCGTATAATCTGAGTGATTTTCTGTCAATTTCAATACTCAGAAATGCTTGAAAAAAAAAAAAATATTGATTATTGTGATGTACTGATTATACAATACTGATTGTATTGTGATGTACTTGCAAATAACACTTCCTAACTTTTTACTATATATAAAAACACATTTTTACATGTTACTTGCTAATATATTTGATTATGACATTAAGTCCACTTTTTCATAGAATTTGTTCCAAGCTCCTATCTGTGCTTACTTATTTAAGTAGAAGATTAACAAAATCTAATTCAAATGCCAATTAGTATGTATTTAGCAGTCAATTTTACACAGTTCATAGCTTCCGTCCAAAGATCAATCTTCACTTATTCTTAAGGAACGCTAGCAATCCTTTGTAATTGAATTTGCCCTATTACTTCATGCTCAAAGAGCAATGATGATTATCTTTACTACTATGATTATCTTGCATAAG
Source organism: Centrocercus urophasianus (assembly GCF_019232065.1). Taxonomy (NCBI): domain Eukaryota; kingdom Metazoa; phylum Chordata; class Aves; order Galliformes; family Phasianidae; genus Centrocercus; species Centrocercus urophasianus. The sequence goes on along the minus strand of NW_024884475.1, from coordinate 34,951,407 downwards.
ATGACATTTTTCTCTAGACTCAGTAATAGTACTTTCAGAGAGCATTTGCTATCATTTTAAAATTGTCACGTTTTAAGAGAATCACTGTCTCCTGTAACAGACCTTATTAAATTCAATTTATGTGGAATTCACAGTGACAAAAACAAAACTCAAAACAAGAAACAGCTTTCTTCCCCCAGTTTATACATTTCACTTCATCAAGTTTCAAAATTCAGCAAAACTCAGCTACAGTCCCTCAAAGAGTAGTTGATACTTAAGTATTTGTATTAACGATTGTGCAAAGGAATAAAAGCAAGCTGATGTCTCATCTGTACGTAACATAAAATGTTAAACAGCACAACCAGGTTTTCCTCTATTAACACCCTTTAAAACTTGAGACCTTTCCTTATTTCCATGTCCACCTATCTCCATCAGAAAGCAGAACATTTTCCACAAATGTTGTTCTTTTAATAAACTGTCTAAAGTGCCTCCTATCCTAGAAGTGTTCCAGCTTTTGAGGATGAACACATGAGTTCAGGTAGAGGCCAGTTGTAAGGAAATCAGTAGAACTGGTTCTGTACTTAACTATCTTACGATGGACAATTTTTAAAACAGTTTTCTCATGACAGATAGGAAAAAACTTTGATGTGGAAATCTTGATTGCTATTACCATTATACCACAATGCATGTGTGCATAAATAAATTCAAAATTTCACTTACATAACAATCATCTATTGTACCACTGGATTATCCTCTCTCAGGAAGCTGTTCCTCCAAGAATCTCACTCTCTTTTCTCATTTGGCAAGCCTGTAATGTTCCTTTCAAAGATGGATGCTGGTAGAAACGAAAATAAAAAGCAGTATTAAATTCTTACTTCTTTGTCCTTGCACCACTCTCTAGATGAATCAAACGTTAAAACAAGTTTTTATAAAATTTATAATCTCAAAGCTACAGATCCATAGCAAAGATCAAGTTCTGCTACTGATTGTTGTCCCTTGCTTAAAAAGGCATCTGAATCCATCTCAAGCTCTATTTCAACTGTTTTTATTATCCTTTAAATATAGTTTTACTAACCTGCTTTTTAAATTGCAGTTACCCATTGGCCTGTCTGCCGGTGGTGAAAATCGTTAATCCATTATTCAGAATAGAATGATGTGAGCATTATTATTAACAAGGGAAAAGACACAGTTACAGCAGTGCCATTTAACCTTCCACTGCATAATAGAAGGTTAGCTAATGACTGACAGCATAAAGAATAATGGAATTATTAATATTTGAGGCCATCCTCCTTGCTTCTGTCTATCAGAAGTAGTAGAATCATATAAGTGTAATACCTTATGTGACATATTTCTGATAATATAATGAGCTACAGCATTTGCTGGTTGAATGCATCTTTCTTCTAAAGTTAGGTTTATGTCTACCTGCTCTCTGAGGGCTCAATTTTGCCGTAAATTACACCTGTGTAAGTCCACTGCTTTGAATCATACGAGAGGAGGTATATTAGTGGAACATTTCATCCATGTGAAGTATTTTTGCTATGCTTTTTGAAAAATCAATTCAATTCCAATAATTTTGAAAACTTTCAAAATTGAGTCAATTTGTAGAAAAAACTATTGTAGAAAGAAGTACAGTCAGTTTATTAAGACAATTACACAAAGTAATGTGAATGAATGAATAAATGAATTCTAATAAAGGATTTTTCCCAAATGCAAAGTTTTCACTCAAGGAACAGCAAATCTAAATGGGTCTAGTAAGAACAAAGTTTCAAAGCATAACATTCTTTCTTCTCAAAGAGGTATGGCGTATCTCCATTTACTTGTATAGCATTCTGTATTAATAGTTTATTAATAGTCCTTAGTTAGTTGGGAAGTACTGCAGGAGTTTTTGCACCTTGAACTGTATGGAATATACGGATTCAATGTTCAATAAATATTTCTGGATTGGCCTTATATTGTGATTACACAGGAGTTTCAAGTCACAAGGTACTACACTCCAATTTATTCTCACCAGTGTAACGTTTCCAGTTCAGGAAAAAGAAAGGTTTTTTTTCCCCCCCTCTTCCATGAAAAGCCTATTAGAATACCAGTACAGAAAAGAAATTAAATAATGTTAAGTATTTACACGTTTTTCAATTGCCACTGAGCTGTGTTCTTACTGTCAATATACATCAACCAGAAAAATGGCAGAAACCTAACCTGGAATTTAGAGATGACCTAGATTTTGTTTGTCTGAACTTGTGATCTTTGTCATTCCATCTGAGTAGTAGCCTGAATTATGTAACTATATAACCTTCCATAATTAAAAGAAAGATCATTTTGGGTCAGTTAAAAGCTCTTTCATTTTTTCATGGGGAAAATAAAGAATAAAACAAAAAAAGAAGTTTTCTGATCAAACTGTTGCTTACTAATTGTGTCCCTCTGCAGGTTGAAAAAAGTGAAATATTTACAAAATGAGTATTGAGCTTTATTTTCAGCTTTTTCTGTAGGGGAATATCTATTTATCTGATTCAGATTCTTTCTTTTTTTTTTTTTTTTTTTTTTTTTTAAATTCACTTTTTTTTTTTACTAAATACATTAAAAAAAACACAACAACAAGAACAACAAAAAAAAAACCCCAAACAAATATACGAAAGAAACATTGCCTGGCTTTTCATTCTTGAAGAATATTCCATTTGCCATTACTTAACTGAGAATTTACATCACAGAATAGAATGTACAATATATGTAGCAGCCTTAATAACAATTTGGAAACTAGTCAACAACAAAGTAGCTGAAATTAAGTCTTGAAAAAGATGCTCAAAAATAACCATGGTTCTGAATTAACTCGCACAAAATGCTAAAATGTGTATTTATGACTTCTTAATGATATGACTTCTTAATGAGTACCACTTCTGTTAAAATACAGAACTTTCTGCAATGTAAATAGATTATCTAGAGCAGCTTGCAGCATCTAAAGATACATTTCTCTGGGAGTCTGAAATCATTTTAGAAGAATTCTTCTAATAAAAAATGCCAAACCTTCTGAGCTCTCTTCTAGCCAATACATTTCAATGTCTTCCCTTAAGCTTAAGACAGTTCCACCTGGATTTTTAGGAAACTCTTGTCCTTACTGTCATCTCTGAATCCTGATCTTGTCAACACTCCTGACTTCACATAGGCACTCTCCTTCTTTAAGTACCTCACTTTACAATTCTGCCACAAGCTGCTTTTCCAACCTTCCTTGTGGTTGAGATTTTCCCACCTGAACATGTTCAGCTGCCCTAGGCAACACTTCTTATTCTTCAGAGATTTCCATGTCCCAGGACAGGATAATGAGACAATCTCACTCCCCTTGGCTAGCCACCTTCCCATCGCTCTCTCATGCATATCTGCATCTACAAGATCTACCAGTTCAGTTTTATTACTTACCATATCCTGAAGTTTGGTTAAGTTGGTCATTTCAATTGGAAAGATTAATTTTTTCACAGCATTTTTATACAGGCATCTGTTCTACATTCACAGTAGTCTTTAATCAAAGATAAGCTGTGCCGATCTTCCATTTATTACTCATTAAATTCTGACTTCCACATGGGTGCCAGCTGGTAGTTTTGTGGATGTGTACATTATCCAAGTATATTTATGCACTGCATCTACATAAGCAGGAGTGTTTCTATAGTTTATATTTTTTTTTAGCAAGTAGTAGCAAGACAAGTGCCACTCCGAGTGCCAGGAGAAGTTTAAATTTGATCTGGCAAGATTGAATGCTAGAAGTCTATGAATTATTTGGAGTTCATTCTTACAAGTTACTCTGGAGAAGGTGGCCCTCAAAAAATGAAGATTTTTCTCTTTTAGTTATCTCCAGAAAGTATAAAATCATGTGGGTAAAATATGTAGGTCTTCCAGTTACCACATGCAAGAAAGTTTCAAAAATTTATTGGACATTTGTTAATGTAAATACACTGCTGAACAAGCTATTGCATTTTTAGTCTGTTTCCAAAATAAAGAACTTTTAGAACCAGATAAGGCTTGTTAAGAAAAACCAGCAAATCACAACTCTCTTGTAAACTGGGAAATTAAACACATAGCTTCTCTGAGTTCTCATAAGCCCCAAATTTATCTTTTATTCCAAAAAGCTAGCTTGAATAACTTGGACTGATTAGGGTTATGATTCTTTGAAAAAAATACTCATGTGATTTGTTCTCCAAACTGCAAAGACAACAACACTACAAAAGTTTAAGAAGAAAGGCATTCACACCACTGAACTCTTCTCTTTGCACATTAAGAACTGAAAAATCAACACATTCAGGGCATTCATGTAACTCACACTGAGGAGTGAGGTCAGCAGGTCGGAGCTGAGACTGAAAAATGAAGGAGTATGAGTTAGGGAAGTAATGAAGTACTCAGTCTCTTCTGTCATCATGAATGTGTTTGTCACCAGCTATTTTACCTGGGATGTTCATTTTACATCAATAATATGTATGTGTGTATATATACAAATATGTATTTACCTTTGTGAGTACCAAATGAACTTTTCAAAAATCATAATTATGGCTTGCTTTTTAATTATTTAGTAGATAAGAAAAGTTGAAACCAGCTCATTCATGAGATCACCAGTTCTTCAAGCGGATTCTGCTTTGACCTACAGTTATCTCATGGAATTTTTCTGTTTTCCATTGAATGTGATGGAAATCACAGTACTGTAGCTAATCAGTAAAAAATAAAAATAAAAAAAATACATATGCCACATATACATACATATATAGGGAAAGCAGACTTAAGCTGTTTTCTCTCAGATACTTTATGGACTGGGCTGTGTCATAGGTGTTTCAATTAATGGTATGTACTTTGGGCTTGTTAATATGACACTGCTTAGTATTTCCTCTTCCCCTCTCCCAGTGTACCTCATTTTCTTTGATTCAAATGATGACATATCCAATATCCATAATATATAAGCTCATCCTGCACAGAGTCCTACAGATGATATCATGCTAAGAAGTGGTTTTCTTCTTCCTTCCTGCAGGGCACTTTCCCACCTCAGCATGCAACCAAGTGCTGACAAGATGGCTTATATGAAATGACACCAGGCACAGCTAGCTATCTAAAAGAAAATTAAATTTCACACTGAGAAAGGCCCACTATCAGTTAAGCTTGCGATGAGCTGTACCTTTGCCAAGTACTATTGTTAAGAACCTTTTTTTTAATCATTGTTCAATATTGAGAGACTGTGCAAGACAAACCACAAATATATTTTCATCTCATTACAAATGATTTGGTACAAAAAGACTTCTGCTTTGAATCCAAGGAAGAGCAGAAGATATTCAAGAGACTCCTTTCTCCTGTTGTAGAGTCGCATGTGCGTGGCTATAGAGTGTGACAGGGAGAGTTTTTGTTAAAACTGGGTTATCAGCATAATTAGTTGGTTGCAAGACTCCTCAAATTAAATCCAATTTAAAACCTTCACACTAAAGTAATACATTTTGGTTTCATTCTCAGCTTCCTTTTCTATACTTTATTTTTTGAAAGCCAAAAAGAATGGATGAAGAATTCAAAAAATTTACAGAAATATATATTTTTAAGTGATGCAACACACAACAGCATTGGCACTGACATTCAAGAAAAACATTTGTACTTCATCTCAAAATTTCAAAATTAATTTCAAAATGAGGCTGTGCTACTTTTTTCTCCTAATATTTCCAAAATGATGCAAGAAAAATTCCACCAGAAATCGTAGCATTTGCTGTATGAAAATTCCATTTACAAAACTCCTGTTTCTTAAATCATGCACCCTCTATGAAATTTCTTGTGCAGGTTTTTCTGCAGAGGCTTTTTTTTTTTTTTTTTACTGGTCTCAGAATTAAAATCCTTGAAAGTATAGTCAGAAGACTGAACAACATCACACTGAACGTGTTTAAACTATGTTAGAATTTATTTTATTAGATTGGTTCAAGCACTACTGTGCAGCCACTTATATAGTTTCAAGTCTGATGTATATTGATTTAGCGTAAGTTAAGTTTTTCTCAAGTTAAGGCACATCAACACAGGAACTTAATTCACTTGATAGGTCCCTGTGTGGGAGCTTAACAAAATCAGTTTAGCACCCAAACTTGATTAATCAGGGAGATCTCGCACGCAGGCAAACCATCCGAAGTTTAAGAAGAGGTACCATTTTACTGTCTAAAAATAGACCACTAGAAAAAAGAAAACCCTATCAAAAAGATATTGCTATAAGATGCAATTGCTCATAGGCATTCTCTATTATGATGTATCAAAAGCTGACCATGAATTCCTGTTATCAGACATTACCTGAATCTGCTTCAGGAACCTAAAAGTCAGGAAAGTAGCATGTCTATAATTAGACCAAGATTAAGAACACTTTGTACATCTTTTCTGAAAAAATACATATGCTAGCAGTCTTTCAAAACCATACAAACAAATGGTATGATGGACCAAAAGGAAAGACATAGAACTCCAAAATAATATCACTCTGGATTTTGCACTCTCGTTCAGATTCAGGAGTCTCTTGATTATAAACCAAAAGCAAATTATCTGAAAAAATCATAATGCATGAAACTAATCTATTTTCAAATGACACAATAGACAACATCTGATTCAAATACACTGCTTCAAAGCTGGTGGCTGAACTCTTGGCCTGGATTTCTTACATGAAACAATGCTGCCTTGAGAATTCCTAACAGATGCTAAATATGCACGTCTCATACATTGCTTGAATTTGTTCATCACTGACTTCCTTTGGGATAAAAGAGACATTGTCAAAGTGATAATGATGGTACAAACATTTTGGCCACTTCAAGCATTTTCTGAATGCCAGATAAATTCAGAATAATTTTTAGCAGTAGGCTTGCCAGAGCATCAACGGAAGCCTTCATTATAGCCATTCATATCTCTATAATAAAAGTTGCATCAGCAACTCCATTATAAACACTCTTTCAGAGGATTTGATAATTTGGTTGTTAAAAGTATTTTTGGCTGAAACTTAGCATATAAGCAGCCTTTGATATAATTTTTAAGTTAGTTTTAAACTTTTAATCTGTTTTTTAGATAAAGATGGAAGAAACGGATGTTTTAGCTCATTTAAATTGTTCTTTTTGTTTGTTTGCTTGTTCTACATAGAAAAGCATCAAGTTTTTCTTCTGAAGTACAAATTATGTGAGGAAAAGAAATGCTAAGAGCCACATACATCCCAGGCTTGTCAGTAATTAGATAAGTGTGTGTGCAAATGCACTTAGGTATCTGTTAACTACATGTACCTTAGTTAACTGCCACAGCCAGGATGCCATGTGTTAAATGAGAGGGAAATGTTCTTAAATGTTCCGTTTAAGAATGGTGATGCCACTCCAGCTTCTCAAGAAAGGCCTGAGGTCAAGAAACGCGTTTCTAAAATGCATAGTGTACAGGGCAGTCATTTTATAAATGGAGTTACAAAGTAAAAAAAAAAAAAAATGACAGTTCTTCTAGGTTTGATGTAATCACTGAATTAATGGACTGATCTAGTAAATCAACTATATTGATAATACTGATTTTTCACAGTGCAAACACCCCACACCTTTGATGAATGTTTATTTTTCGCACTAAACTCATTAGATAACTCTATCATCTGTATTTTTAAGGTAAGAAACTCAAAAGATTCCAGAAGGTTTATCCCAGCAATGAGATCAAATACTGGAAAGTAGATGAAAGCCCACAAAATTTCAGAATCCTTAAAACTCAGTGAAAGAGGGACAAAGCTACGTAGTTTAGTCTTACAGTCTACTGACACCACGCACACACACTTACTGATAAAGAGGAATGGAGGTTAACTTCTGGTACACAGTCTTCTGTTACTCTGTAATCCACTGACACATCAAAATTTAGGTGGGACTACCAAAAGCACTCCAATGAACAAGTTCGAGTGATTTATTCAGTGTAAGATTGAGGCTACTGTGGTCACTTTTTAGGAATGAGGCTTCTTTTCTGACAGGTGCTGGCAGGTAAATTGCAAGCATTGCCCAAGTTCTTCCAGGAAAGAAATTACGAAGTCTAAATGAGAACTGGAAGCTGTCCTTCTATACATTTCTATATTCTCTTTAAGCATATAAGCTAAAGACTGTCTTCAAGAAACTCTTGCATTCTACTAACAGTGGAAAGAATAACAGCACTAACCTGCAGCAGCCAATTTCTGCTTTCCCAGAAGTAAAAGAGCATTGAGAGTCTTCCACACAAAAGCTTTTTTACACTGGGGAAATTGAATAAAGCTCTACGCTGTAAATACTTTCACAAATAAAATAGAAATAGTAATTACTTCATTTTTTGCATCTTATGAGGATTATTCACTGTGCTCGTCACCATGGAAATAAGCATGCTTTGGTTTGCCTCCCTGAAATCTCAGTGTTTAATTTTGTACATGTTGTGTCATATAAATTAGCACAAGACAGACAGGGACAGAATGGAATATGCTGTGGAGAAAAAAAAATGCAGTATCAATCTTTGTCCAGAAAAATAACGTAATGATGAATAAAATCTTATCCATTACAGGGTTTGTTTTACTGGCCTCTCCCAAAACCACTTACACATTGCTCTTTTCACTCTTCAATTTTTGTTTTTCTCTCAAATTAGGCAACTGAAATAATTCAATTAGACTTCAAGACCACTGTTTTCTGTCTAAAATTGTGCATAATTTCGACATAGAGAACAATTTGGAGATATTTATTTTTCCTCTATTGTGTAACATCACTCATGGGAGTGGCTCAGGGTTACTTGTTGCTTTTAATGGGCAAGTATGATACCCAGATCCCTTGCTAAACAATCTTGCATTTCATTAGACATGTCCATCTTTACTGGCAGCTAAACCATCCTTTCTTTCCTGGGATGGATGATTTAACTGTATCTCCCCAGCAGCTACATACTTCCCCCACCACAATTATTATCTCCAGAGCTCTACAAGGAGTATGAGAAGCTCCATTCTATCCAAGAGAATGAAAATACATCATATGGTAGTAGAAAAAGACATCAAATGCACACATGATATTGTCACATTTGGATATGTTATGCCTTCAATAAAAATAGCTATCATCAACAGAGGGGTAATCACTGGAAAAGAAGAAAAAGAAAACTTTTTTCACAAAGTGAAACTGTTCTGGTTAAATTCACTTCTACAAAACCTGCATATCATAGCCTTGCAAATGCTAGAGAATAAACACCTATTCCTCATGAGAGAGTAAAATCTATAAAGAAATTAGCCTTTACTTTTACAGTAACCTTCGTACTGGAAAATTAACTTCATGCCATGTAGGATAGGGGATTCATTTGCACTTTTTGGACATGCACAGAATGTGTCTTTTCTCAACATCTTCATGAAACTGCTGCATTCCCCATTCTGTACAGCAAGGGGTAAGGCTTACAGCACATGGTTGGACCTTTCTTTTCCAAGATGTATTAAATCACTTTCAATTACCAAAAAAGTGAGCTTCATAACACATGGCCCCAAAACACAATCCTCCATGGTTCATTACCAGAATCTTGTAAACAGGAGTAGGCTTTCTTACCTATCTGTGAAGATGCTGCTGAATGTCTTATTCTGAGAATGCTGACTATAAATATGTTAGTGCTATTTCATGGTACAGAACTTCCGGACACTGCTATTCCCTTACCAAATTAGCTGCCACTGTTTTGAGATTAGATTTGCAGATAGAATTTTAATACTCTCCCATTTCTGAATGTAAATCTGCCTTTACATGGTGCCTCATGCACTCTGGAAATTTTGTCACACAAATAAATACAGAACAATCCTATTGGACCCATCCTGGATTTGCTCTCAACAAATGACAGACAAACTTACCTGGAGAACTCACAACTCAGCCCCCAATTGCTCTGCAATGTATGAATGAATTAACTGAATAAAAAACTGCTGCATTGTGCCTCAGAAAGAAGCTCCCTTTTGAGAAGCTAAACCAGCTTGCCATTACACTTTGCTATTCATGACAGTTGGCATTTATTTGTTAAGAGAAGAATAAATACATGATTTTTTTTTTTTTTTTTTTTAAATAGTTCTAACTGAAGAGATTAATTTTTGCAATAAATCTGATTTTTAAAAGTAATTTAGAATGTGGCACCCAAGAGCTGCATTATAAACTTTACATGGAAGCCAAAATTTTACGAGACCTTGGTAGGAATTCAGAAACAGCAAAGTCTGAGAAAAGACGCAAGCAGTAAGGAACTTCTTTGATCTTAGGAAAGATTTGCAAAGTCTTAAAAAATAGTTTATGAATCCCTCAGTTTTTTTTTTTTTTGTTTTTTTTTTAAATGTACATATTTTCCAATTTCTTTTTAAGAAGTCTGTGTAAAAGAGATGTAAAAGTTTGACAAATTTTTCAAAGAATTAACATTAGTTTAATTGCTTCCTTTCTTAAAACACTCATCGCCCTCCGTTTCTTTTATTTATTGCATCATAACCCCTTAGAAGAAAAATATAGTCATTAAACAATATGATATTGGCATGTGGCTAGAAAAGAAAACATGGAAACAAAAAAATCCCAACCATAATGGAGGAAAAAAAAAAACAACCCAGAATCAGGGTGGTTTTTTTT